>NW_026892550.1:59912500-59990000 GCF_033815535.1 Pezoporus flaviventris | reverse complement strand
TTCCTCTTAACACTGCACAAAGAAATAAAGTGCACGCAAATCAAGTTTTGCTGGGTAACCAGATGTCGTTAGAAAGTGAGTAACTGCTGACACTAAGTAGTGGCTCTACTCAGAATTGGAAAAACTTCAGTCTCATCATGATGGCTGGCAATGGAGAACTCCTTTAATACATAAAAGCAGAAATGACAGACAACTAAAGAAAATCATCTATTACTGGAAAGGGCAGCGGATAGAAATATTTCTTTGGTTCCTACAGACACAGAGGTTATAAGAAAGGCACACCTTACTTTCTGCAGAATTTCTCTTCTTCATTGCTTCATGATGGAGATAACTCCCAAAAGCTTAACAGCAAAGTGTTTATCACTCCAAAAATAACGTCAGCCACTTAGGTACTTTTACAGGAAATGTAGAACAGGTGAAACAGAGGTACGTACTCCTTCTGAGTGACAATAATGAATGCCTATTTTAAATGTCCACAAAACAAATACACAGAGTGCTGGGCAGTAGCAGCACAATGCAAATAGACATCTAACCTCTTCAAGTTCTTTACTATGAGGTTGATGAAGCACTGGAACAGGCTGCTCAAAGAAGTGGTGAATGTTCCATCCCTGGCGGTGTTCCAGGCCAGGTTGGACAGAGCCTTGGGCAACATGATCTAGCATTAGGTGTCCCTGCCCATGGCAGGGGGCTGGAACTAGATGATCTAAAAGTCCTTTCCAACCCAAACCATTCCACAATTTTGTGTACCCTCTAGCCCATGCTTTGTTAACTGCAAACAAAGACAATGAGGATACCAAAGGAAAATGTTCAAGGCTCTCATTCATGTAGTGCCAACTACATGACTACATTTCCTAAGACTAAAAGCAGGCCACGGATTGAAGCAGGTACAGCGCTCTCTGGGCTCCAACAGCAAATTATCCTGCCATGTGAACTCATTTAATTAATCTGTGTATCACACTTGCTCATCAGGCTTCAAGCCAAAGACCTGCAGAATAGGACACAGAGTTACACTGGACCACCAAGTATTTGCCTCTTACCTAGAGTGAGCTACAATACCACGTAGGAGATCATCTTTACTTTTAACCTGTATTATCTATACCAAAGAAACCATCTGATGTGAAAGTAAACCAAACTGTTATTTTAGTAGATCACATGCTCTTTAGTCATCCTTTCATATCACAGATGTTCACAGAAAATAGTAACTTGGTCTCTGTTGTATACATACGCATACTACACTAGCAATCCAGCTAGAAAGAATTCACGCTGGTGTCCACTGAATCCAACTATGAAACTTATTCAAGAATCCTGGGGGTCCAAATGTGCTTCCCACCACTCTAGTGCATGCCAAAGATTCCTCTTGGTTACTCTAAATCACTGGAAGTCATTGCTTCAATGTGGAGGCTGACTGGCTATACATGATTTCCTGACATATGTATACATAAAAATGATTCTCCCTTTTTCCATGCTCTATGCCTCAAGTTGCAGTCAATCAAGAGCCTGTATTCATGAGAAAGAATCTTTCAGATTTAATTTCTGTGCAAGTGGGACCTTATATTTATTTCTTCACCTCTATTTTTTCTATATGCACCTAACTGTATTTTCCATTCTGAAAATTGTAAAGAAATGCTTTTATTTCTATTTTATCCTAGCCTGGATTGAGCTAAGGATGATTTCAAGATAATAGGATACATCAAGGCATTGCTCTCCCAGGAGCATAATACGTCTGTAAACTAGGGTACTAGGGCACATTAGTGCATGCCTCAATTCTCCCCCATGTTCTCCAGAGTATCCAAAGGGTGACACAACACACGTCCAAAAAGCTGCAGGGGTTGAAAGCTTGTGTCATGGGGGTCAGAGGAAGAATAATCTTTTAATAACTAAAGCCACTCAGAAGGGCTAACAGGAATGCTGCTAAACAGACACAAAAGATCCTCATTGCCATTTGTAACAATATGAAAAAATATTTCTGATATCCAAACCCTCATGTCTACAAAATACCTGTCAGGGAAAAAAGACATTACTTTTCCAAGTAAAAAACCTGAACCTCTTCCTACAATCCAGAGGATGCACAGAAGAGCAACCCTTATGAAAAGCAGACTGAGAGAATAATTTCCACAGCTCTTTAAGCAAACATAAATTCAGGCTGTTGCAGTACCACACTTCCTGATCAAACATCTGCTATACTAAACATGTCTTGCTCTAGCACAAATACCAGTTAACGACATACAGAAAACTATTGCAGGATTTCAGGGAACTCAACCAGCTGAAAAATATCTCTGTTAGGGCAAGGGGATGCTTTTTAAAATGGATCAGGATGCTGAACTAGCTCAGGACGCGTGAGCAGAGCTGGTACAATGGCAGAGTCAGAGCAGGAATGGCAGGACCACAGCAGCTCAGACCAAACTTGCTCTGAGTTACCTGAGGGAGTATGTAGTCGTAAGCTGAATTTTACTACACACACACAATAACACATGAACAAAACAGGGGACCCCCAAAAAGCTTGGTATTGTATAACGTCCCACTTATTTCTTTCTCACCAGTTATAGCGACTTCCCATACTGAGAGAACATAGCAAAAGAAATACCTTTTCTGTAATAAGTTTCTGAAGGCTGCAGGAAGGACAGAAAAAAAAACATGCTATGGACCACCAGTTTTTGGTTGGAGTTTTTTTTAAACAAAACCAAAAAAAAAGCTACAAAAGATCTCCCATTACTGAGGCTATTTAGATCATTTAAATAGATTATTTACAACAATAATTAGAGACAGAATCTCTAACACTACACATGGAGAAACTAATTGTCTAATCATGTTATCTACAAGAGTGAATCTAGTGCTAAGTATGTCAGGGTACAGAATTTTCACACAGTCCAGGACTGCTTTTTAATTGTTCCGTGCATCTCTCCATCATGAGGAATGCTCTTGTTGCTATCTATGGAATTGAAAACTGCATAGTAAAGTACATATGCCTTCTTTTTAAATGACATTAAGAACCTGATATTTAATTAAAAAAGAGTATAAAAGCATAAAAAGTGTAACAAAATTTTTAACAGCTCTTAAGGCATCCAGAATATCTGTTTTGTATTGCTGACTAATATTTTAACCACCACAAGGTGAAAGTGCAAGTTTAAGGGGCATGGCAGGTTATGCATGGTACATTAACTGTATTTTTCTGTGCAATCTACAATGCACCCATACAAATAAAAAATGTTTCCTTGGTGAAATAACCACTGCCCTTTCAACAGCATCAGGCAAGTAACTTCCAAGCAGGCATCTTCACTACTGGAGTGAATCACAGCTGCAGGAACTCCCTGCCATTCCCTAGAGACCAGAGTTTTCCCAGGTGCCATAAAGGAGGAACACACAAATCATTTACCAAAAGAAGATCAAACCAGTCAACAAAATTGTTATTCCTTCAGAAAGGTGGCCTGCATCTCCAGTAAGGTCTTCTAGGTACTACTCTAAAATGAAGAACGATCCCCTTTATTTCAGAATTAAAAGTTCATCCGATGATCCAGAGTATGTCACATATGAATACACACTAGGTTCAAAAGATAAAGACATGCCCTTGTTTTATATGTATATGCATAAATATGTAGATTTTATTAAATCAAGGCTACAATATGTATCATTTGCTCTCAGCAGAAATTTACAGGACAATATTGTTTGCAAATACTTGTCAGATTTGGATAAATGTTTGAGATCCACCCTTGTATTTTTTCACTAGCCTACCTTCCTTCTGCAGTGAGGCATAAATTTCCTTCTAAATATACTGCACAGTAGTAAACACCACTCGTGAATATAAGATTTATAGCATATTAATAAAATCATATAGGCTCACTGGCCTTAAATATATGAGGCACACAATTCCAGTTTTCATGACTACCTCGAAAGAGACCTAGAGTTGCCATGCAGCATGTTTAAATCTACAGACTATTTATACCTATGCATCATTCACCTCTTACCTATCTCTAATTATTTATTTTCTCCAGTACAGGACAAACTCCTGGAAGATTAATATTATGCACTGGGAGTGATATTTACTTTATTAGTTTAGGATTAGGAAAAAAAAAGCAAAGCAATACATACTGAAAGCACAGGATCTTAAAATCTGCTTTACATCAAAGAGAAATGAAAAACATTTAAGGATAAATATAATACCTAAAAACAGTAAAAGAGAGCCTAACTTCACAAATATCTATAATCCAAACCCCAACAAGCAACAGAATAGTATTTGCAAGTATCTTGACAAATACCCCAGAAAAACAAATACATGACACAACATGCAAGTGCTGAAGCGTAGAGATAATAAAAAAAAATCTGAAATATAATTTTGATACATACTTTATATATATATATAATTTCATTGTTGGAATTGGGTATCAATTGAATTGTTATAAGTAGAAATTGCTTATGAGAAATGTTACTTTTTATTAGTCAAATTCAACACTACGCAGACTAGAAGTTTCAAAGCAGTTTTTTAAAAGAATGAATGTTTATGTCATCCACAAAAGAAGCATTTGGATTAAAAAAAAAAAAATCCCTTGTTTTTCACTGCTTAGTTAAATTTTGGAGGTTATTGATCATTGCTTTCTATTACTGGCACACCCCCCGAAAGTGCAAGGTGATTCACACTTAAAGCCAAGAGGGCAAAATAAAACAGAATATTTAAAATTACTCTCTTTTTTAAAAATACCACTGGTTTGCACACATATTTTTTTTTAGGCTTTGACTTGTTACCTTATTCCAGGGATAGCAGAAAAAAAAAAAAAATCTCAAAATTAACATAGTAAGAAAATGGTTTCTTTCTGACTGCTAGGCTCTTCTTCATTTTTTAATAATGTATTACAATTCAGTTATATGAGTTATTCTGGATTTAGATCAGCACAGATAAGATCAGAATCCAAACCAAGAGTTATGGGAGGCTAATCTTTAATCCTTTAAAGGTTCCCCCTGCATCATCAGAACTCTGCAAGTAAGCAGGTCTTCCTTAAATGGGCAACCAAAGATACCTTGTTTACAAGGAAAATCTTAGACAAAGCCAAACCAATCCCACTTTCACCAGCTTTTCCTACACCTGCCTCAAGTATAAGACTACTTAGAGATATATTTGGGATAGATAAGGTAAGCCACCACATGCTGGTTGGACCAATTCTGGTTTGTTACAGTCATTACAAGCCAGAAAAAGTTAGAGAAGCCATACAGTTGTTCTCACTTGTACTGAATGCTAATTATGTTTCCTGCACCAAAGAGTAATTTTCTATTTCAATTTATCTCCCAGATCAGAAGGTCAATTTATTCCTACAGCTATAAGCACCAGTCAACACACATTCTCTAACACAAAAACCTATTGGAAAATCGGCAACAGTTATAATTCTAGAATCTCTAACATACAGAAAACATCAGAAATCATTAAACAAAAGGTATCTTAGTCAAAAGCTGATAGACATTTTTTCTCCACCAAGAGACTGAGGCAGAGAACATTCCCAGCACCTCAAAGAAATTACATTTCAGGTTTACATTCCAATATGGGAGAGCAGAGCAAGCTCACATGTAACAGAAAAAAAATCCTAGCACAACAGGGGGAACCTGAAGATTTCCATTCTGCCTGATTTGTAGCAGAAGTGAAAAGGGAGGCCACTAAGCAGGTAACACACCATTTGCCTTGATTTTGTATTTCTATAAAAATCTCTTTTTCTAAGAGTGTGGGTTATTACACCATTTGATCAGAATAAGGCACCTAAACAACAGAAGATGTATTTCACTGAAAGATTAAGGAGCAGAAGATGAGAGTAAAAGCTGTTTAAATCAGCATAGGAACAGAGTTTATAATCAGTCCTCAAACCATCACATATCATCAATACAATTTTGGCAGGCAAGAAGACACCAAAAATAGCTAACAAGTTTCCAGATAGAAGCAATTTAAACAATTCTGAATTTATATAAGAGAATCAGTCCTCAATAAACCCATCTTTAAACTTTGCTGATTTACAAGGCAAATTACAGTTAGAACTGAACACCAGCTCTCCAGTATCAAGTACTAAATGCAGTTTACTTTTATGAAGAAATCCTTACCTTTCCAAAGACTTGGAAGCTGGACACAGGAATAAAAGTAGGTAAGCCGCTCTTGCATAAAAAGATGGCTACCGAGTATAAGTAACAATATACAAGGTATCTTATGTACGTACACAAATACATATAGCAACATGAAGGTAAAATTTAATCACTGAGATCGAGTGTTCCTCAATTTTAACTTACATAATGTATACATACACTGAATAGCTACAACTCCGCATAGTATTTTACTTAGAAGCACTTGCTGAACACCAATAATGTGTTCATATCTCTAGAGGGTTAACAAAGTGAAAACAACGGATGTCCCAAATAAACAAAAAGCTGTTCCATGATGGCATAAATTTATAGGAATTTTACCAATATTTTCATGAGAAAAAGGTACAACTACACACTAGAGCCTCCTAAAAAAACACAGCAGACAAGTTATTGTTTCAGCTTAATACAGATAAATACTTCTTCCAAAAATTCTTATAATATGCAACTTTCATATGTGCATGTGTATACATATATATATATATATATATATATAAAATATATATACCTATTTAAATCCATCACTTCTAAATAGTAACTTTCTGGAAGAATTAAATTTATTTTTGTACAATTGTACATCATCTAACAAATGAAGTTGTGACTTCATTGGCACAATCCTGATACAATCATTAAATAAAAATGATCATAATGCAACCTTCCATGCAGTAAAATTAGATAATGTACATAATATATTGCATCCTATTGATTCTGAAATGACATTGTGGAAGAGACTCATACTTTAGAGTGCCACAGACTCTAAAAGATCTTACCCTTAATTATTTAGCGTAGCCAAAATGTAGTCATTTATCCAAGGAGTTTACTTATCAACATTCTTTATCTTAACATTACACTCTGAATTGTATAGAGTATTTTTACATTTGCAATATTTAATGCAGCACGCCTTGTTGCAAGAGACAAAAGACAAGGATTCTGATTCTTGGTAGGTACTTTGCAGAGAAATGTCTCCGGACACTTCCAAAACAGAAATGACATTAAGTGGTAAGCTAATTTAGATTTATAGTATGGATGAGTTTGTTTGGCTTGTGGATTTTGGTGGTTTGTTTTGGGGGTTGGTTGGTTTGTTGTTTTTTTGTCAAATAGACTTAGTTAAATAATTTAATCACAAATGTCTAAATACTCTGGGTTAATAGAAACTCTTTACTTAAAAACCTACTTGAATCCACATCTAACAGCACTTTGAGGTTTGTGCAGAATAAGATGACAAATACTGAAGATGTGCTTGTGATTTCCTCCATTTCGGAAAAAGAACAACTTACAGTGAATAAAGGGACAGCTTTTAAGTTTCAACAGGCGGGGAGGAAAATATATTACTTAAAAAAAAATAATGTTTCAGAAAAATCATAAACATGTCAAATCACTATCCACCTTTCTATCAAGCAATACAAAAGATTAGTAAGGACTTCAGATTTCAGGTAGGCCAGTCTTTAATTGCCAGTTTCTTTGACAAAACTGTATTAATTTCAGGTGTGCTTAAAGAATAAACATATCATGAATCTTCTGGACTAACATTCACCATTTTGAAACAGCACAACTGTATAAAATATTTTTTTGTCAAATGATGCTTTAACTTCACTCTAATTTTACCAAGGTTGGGTTTGGTTTTTTTGTTGTTTTGGGGGTCTTCTTCCCCATAGTTTTTTTGCAATTAATTTTAAAATAAATAAATAAATAAATTCTTTGTAGCCTTCTGGAAGGGTTCAGGCAAAACGCTAAATTGACTGCAACGTATCGCTAACATCTGCAACATGTTGATCATTTTACTCCCAAATCCTTCAAACATTTTCACATAAGCAAACCAGCTGATCCACAACTGCTTCCAGACTGGGCCTGAACAACTTGGCACAAACTTATATTCAGAAAAGTATTTTTTTGTGCTGTGCTATTATACTACAATTAGCTTCAGAAGTCCCCACATGATCTGCATTTTAGCATTCAGAATTTTGATTTTCTTTTTCTTTTTTTACAGCTACACACACTTTCTTCATAAAAAGAATCTGGTTTAAAATTATTACTCTGCTAGTCTATACACTGTCGAGATGAGCTGAAACTCCATTTTACATTGCCTGTATGAATTAACATTCTTACCGTAAGAAATTGTCGTTCAGGTACTAACACTATGAAGTACATGTCATCTTTTACTTACAAATTATAGACTGGTTTACAATGTAGAGTGCTCCAAATCAAAAGGGAAGTATCAGGTCTCAAACAAGTTTGTTCAAAAATAAATTAACACAGTAAGCCTAAACAGATACATGCTTCTACTCACAAGGTTTGGATCGTTCGCTTTATTCAGCATATTAACATATATTCAGCATATTAAAATATAACATGTGCTTTCAGTGACTTAGATTAGCAAGATGATCAGAACAACTTTGAAGTGCATTGCATCAGGAATGTGCCACCAGTGCAGGGATTTTTTATTCAGGTGTATTTGATCACAGCAAATTGTAAATCTTTACACCCATTTTAAAACTCAACAAACTCTAGCTCTTAAGGCTTTATTTACTACAGCCATTTATTCCTAAACTGCTTGAAAATAACTTGATAAAGCTGATGTTCCAAACAAAGACCATACTTCCTGCTCTCATATGGAATCTGGAACACCATCAATGTTTTGTTCAGCTTGCATAAGTCACAACTGATTGGCCACAGTCCCTGTGGGCATGCCATTTCATCCAGACTGGACGGTTCATTAGTCATAATTACTATAACTGTACGGCAGAGACTGCAGTTTTATCTCATCATACATCTTTGATAAAGCTGCTTCTATTTCTGCTTCATCAGCATGTGAAGTTACATTATTGGAGCTTTTATTTTCCAATCTGTGATTAACATTGGTTGTTCTGCTTATGAAATGCGTACCAAAATTCAAGATAACATACAAAGCAAGGCCATGACGTGACCACCATTTGAACTTTGTGTTAAAAATCATGCAGCAGTTATTGCTACACAGGAAGAATAGATTCTGAAATGACAGAGTCGCTAAGAAAATTTAACAAAGAAAATACCAACACCACCGTTTGTAAGAGAATAAGACTGTTGGTTTCTAACACAAACTGTGACACAAGAAAAATCTCTCAGTTCAGTATGAAAGTTAGACATGAGAAATTTCTGACAACTGCTCGGTCAATCAGCATTTTTCATGTAGCATTTATACAACTGCAGAAAAGTAAAGCCTGCAACATAAAGAACCACAGTGAAAACTGACAGCTAAAGCACTGTGCTACAGTTATTAAACAGATGCGAAAACACCTCGATCTAATAACAAATGTGAACGCAACCTTTAACAAAATGCATGTTAAACATATAAAAGTCACACATTAAGGCATTTTCTTGTTGCGGTGCTTGTTGCTGATTTTTACATCTTATTGTGTGATAACTGGAAACACAAAGACTAGTAGTACCATCTGAATGTGCAACGTGTACCCGTGATAGGCCACATAAACAGTCATAATCGACAGTTACATGCAGGCACTGAGGCTGAAAAAATCCCAGAGTAATTAGTGTTGTCTGAATGCAATGACATCTGTTTTCTCATGGTCCTCTAGACTTGTCAGGCCAATAAGATGTATATGAAAAAATATGACAAGCACTGCAAATGCCCTTCTGAAAGGTCTCACTTTGGGAAAAGCTAAAGAAATGACACATGCCACCTCTTTTTTGCCAACATACCTAACAGCCAAAGGATCAAGATTTGAAAACGTCCTTTGAGTCATTTTACATTTGACTATAAAAGGTTTATTCAGAACATAGCGCTGTGCTTAGGAAAGAATATATTGCAGCAGCTTTTGTTCTTTCAAGAAAGCAAGCTTCAGTAATAGAAGAGGAATAAATGTGGCTGTTTACTTCTGACTAGCATGTTTACATGTCTGTGCCATCTCTGTCTTCTGTTTTAATTAAAGCAGACAATACTAGGCAGCACATAATACGCACGTGTATACCCATATACATATTTATTATTATTTTGCTTAAAGAGTGAAATAAGAACAGTTTTGCAGTTGTGCTTTCTAGCACTGCAAAAACACCGCAGCCTTTCATCTGAAGACCTGAGCTTTTGTTTTAGGATTCACAGCCTTTTTTCTTCAATAGTGCCTATCCTCTGTTCTTTTTCTGGACTGCAGCATGTTTGAGCATGCGTTTTCTCCAAGAAAGACATTAGTCATCATTAACAGAAGCACTGACACCAAGCCTAAGTGCCTCTCCACAATGACCAAGTGGCAATCATCTTTCTCTTACCCTGTCACTGCTGATTAGGCTTTTCTTTCATGAAAATTTAATTTGTCACCTTTCTGCAGCTCCTTTTTATGTTTCTGCAATAACACAACATGCCAGCAACACTAAAAATACAGTAGAAGATGCTGTACCTGTTTATAAGAAAAGATAAGATTTAGACTGCCTAGCTGTACTTTTTACCTAGTTTACCGGGGGTGGGGGGTAGGGAAAAGACCCTGCAAGATGTGGTAAACGAGATGCTGCTGACAGAGGAAAAACGCCCATTAAATACCAAAGGCCTCAAGCAACATAGCACACCCTCAATCCAACGAATAGATTTTTTTCTCCTCTGGAAGACTGCTAGCCAGCCCCTCTTCCAAAGCAATGTTCAATAGGCAACATAACAATATGTACACAGATTTTTATAACCAATTAATTTTATAACTGCTTCAAATATACAGGTCCGCAGGTTTTTTAACTTATATAAATATTTATCAAAGGATTTTGTAATCCGGTGATGAATTTCAACCTCACTTCTTGAGCCTGTGTCAACATTGGTCTTGCAGTTAAAAAGCCAGCCACAAAGAAAACGGCTTTAGCTGCTACAGGCAGATGAAAAAGTTTCAGTCGCGTATGATACTTTGCAGCTATTCAACGTACACAGTCTCAGATTCCTGCTCTGTGTAACATTACAAACATTGTTGAACAAGATACCATAGCAATGAGTTATTTTAAGGAAGTTTTTCAAAACATTTACTCTTCTGCTTTATTTCAATTTGTCTAAAGATTTTTTTAATTATAAACATATGGTATTTTGTTAACATCTGTGCACAGCATAAAACCTGACTGAATTCCAACTTCTGGAAAAATGCAGGAAACTTACATCCCTCAAATAAAGTAACAACATTAGAAAACTTCAGGAGATTCAGATTAAGGTACTTGAGTTCATTTAACTGATTTTCCATATAAGTGTACATATATATATTAAAATAAACAACAACTAACCCAAAACAACAAAACCCACCAATTATTACAATCTTTATGTTCTTCCAATATCTTTCAGAATTTAATTAAGTGTAAAGCTAAAATTTGGATCTACCTCTATTAAATTCAGAAACCACAGCTAGTAAAATCCAAGTAATAAAAACTTTATTCAGCTTCCTAAAGTATTAGTACTCCACTATTGACCCAAAACAGCATTGGTAGTCAGAACAGAAACTGCATGGCTAGCACTCTGAGTTTATAAGAAAGCTTCAATATCTTTAAATAGTGTCCATATATGAAATTTAAGAAGAGGAAACTAGGAATTAAAAGCGGATTTTGAATGGCAGACCGTGATTGTTGTACTGCTATGGCAATATAACCTTGATTAAATGCAGAGCAATACTAAAGTAAAAGCAAAACCCTGCCATGGTAACCTAAATTAACTACTGAACCAGACCATGTTTATATAGAAAGCTCGTGTTTTAAGCGATTCTACTTGATCTCAAGAAAAACTTTGACTTTCTAGAGGGCATAAAATACTGTTAAGCTTCCTCGGCCGCACATCTACCATTGTTTTGTTCTCTATGCTCTCCTCGGCTCTTTGCCTGACAAGCTGAGAACACAGATGCCGAGATCCTTGCTCCACATCCATGTCAAGTTCAAGTACAGAAGTTTAGCTCTTTGACTCCCACCCCCACCTCAAGTCACTTGTCAGTAAAAGGTTGGGCGATTTATTGACCACTGCTGGATGCATACTGTCAGGGCTGAAGGAAATATGAGAGGGGGCTGTCGCTACTGTTCTGGAGCTCATTGATAATGACATACCTGCCTCTGTCACCCATTACCCATACTACAAACTACTTAGACCTAACTGAAAAATCAATAGCCTACTTGCACTGGTTCCTGTGGCTGCCTCCTTTGATTGTCAGCTCCTGTCTAGGGTCAGCACTTACATGAAAGGGGCTGTGACTGCCTGATGCTTTCAGGACAACCTAACGATATGAAACTAGCCAACAGAACAGTAAATTCTGTCCCCCTGCCCTCCTCATCAATTAGGCTTTGACTAGGCTTGCCTGTAGAAACCTGACCTTTTAAGTTTAGGTGAATATGGAACTAGCTGAACACGCCATTGCCCTCAGCACTGAGCCAGGAAATACACTGACAGGTTAAACAAAACAGAAGGTTGTAACTGTCATAATTTGCATTGCACTTTCACGCCAACAAGGGTGTTATCAGTGGGGGCAAGCCCTGGAACACACAACGCAAGCACCCTAAGTCACTCTCCTCATAAATTTTCAAGTGAAGGGAGATAAAACATAAATTCACAAATGACCGCGCATTTCAAGTCCCACTTTTATTCAAGTTCGCACTCTGGAAACCCCCAAAGTACATATAAACAATTCCCTTTCATAAGCGTGCTGGCACTCAGATGCCAGTTAGAATGAACTTCCAAGATAAGATGATGAATGGGGAAAAGCTACCTGCCTATACCTCTTAAGGGCTCTTGTATTAGGCTTATTCTCCATTGCATACTTATATGCATGAATACTAATCATTACTGGATTATGCACACATACACACACCTGTACTTCGGAGCAGCAGGTAGGCATAAATAATTTAAAAATCCCCAGAGAGCCCTAGCTGAGTAGTATTCACTCATACATCCTGTGTCTTGGAAGTCCATTAGCAACATCTGAATATCCCTGTGACTACAACCAAATGATAAATGTTACATTTTAGTGCATCTGCCCTCCTTCAAACACTATTGACAGCCATGAGGCAAAGAACCAAAGCAAGAAATGTCAGACCTAAAGTAGAGGCTGAACTATATCCTGAAGCTGAATATGATAGCTTTAGTAACTATATATAGATTTAAAAAAACAAAACAACTTAATAGCTGAATGCCTTGCTCCTTCTTTCCTCCAAAATAATTACATAGATTAAAACCAAATGAAAATATTTTTTAAATCCTCTGATTAGTGCTTCTTTCTTACATGGCAATTTTTAAGCAACGGCAGTTTCACGTCCTCTTTCTTCCATAGCCCTGCCATCCTCAACATAAGCATTACTGGGAAATACAGACAGCATGTGTGATCAAAACAATTTATACCATTTGAACACTCCAGCTTCTTCATGATGTGAAAAGACTGGCTTTCTCTACAAACTACAATTATTATTATTTTTTTTTTTAACTCTGAGAATGCTAGGAATTTTCAGCGCACTTTATTCAGTGCATACAGTTGAGAACTTTTACTGTAAACATACAAACTACTCCTGGAAATCCCAGGCAAGATTCAGAGCAATAATTCACCTAATGCTTTTTACCCTACAGCTGAACCTTTTTAACTCCTGCACACTTAATATCCTTCTTAGACAAAATCACGCACTGCCAGATATGAGAATGAGCTCTTACATAAATAAGTGATAGGAAAACTGCTGCAGTTTCATTTCCAAAGTCTAAGATTTGGTTTCAAACTTCTAGGCACCATCATAAGCTTTTCTTCTGAACACCTCCTCAATACTTGCCAGTCACTGCATTTAGCTTATTTCAAATGCACTTTCAGAAATCAGTAGTAAGAAAACAGCTAAATTACAAAAAGACAAAAAAAAATCAATTAAAGCTTCAGATAATATGTTAAACTGCAACAGTATTTGTTATATTGCAACACTCAGTTGTTCAAAATATACGTAAGATGGAACAAATGCAGAAAAGACTCCTTGAAAATAAAAGAACTGCATTAAAACACTTTTAAGTAAACAGAACAGCAGTTAGAATTAATATTGTATGCCAAACAAACTACAGAGCAAACACCAGTTAAAAATGGTAGACCTAATTGAGTCTGGATGGACCCCTTTACAGACCTAATGCAATGATTAACTATGCATCTGGTAGCATGTCAAGTCCTTTTTGTGTGCCTATCTGATAGTGAAGTGAAAGGGCATGGACAGTGTCCAGTCCCAGCAAGCAAATCATTTGGAAGCAGTCATAGCCATAGATCAAAGATTTTTTACTCTATCCAAAGTCTATTTAAACCCACCAACCTAGCTCCTTGTTGCAGACAAAACCAGTTAGAAAATAAGAAAGACTCCTTGGGATCCAAAGATAATAAAGGAAGATAGAAGTAGAAAATGAAGAAAAGAAACAGACTGGCAGAACCTTGATTTCCATAGGCCAAGACAGCTGGTTTACATCCTAGTTTTATTTCAGATGCTTAAAGAACAATTTCCATCCCTTAGATCACTGAATATTACTTCAATTAAACTATGCAGATGGCTTCTATACATTATTTGAGCCAATACAGTTCCACCTTCCCAGCTGTGGGAGATGGTACCTTGAACTATTTTGCACACAGGTTTTACCTAATTCATAAGAACTAAAAAGAGCAGCATATTATCATGAAGAAGTTATTTTGAAATAAGATATGCACAGCAAGATATAAAATAGGAATAGCTATGACTTCATTCTCTCATTGGAAGTAGCAACCAAACCCCTGCAATGATTTTATAACTAGTAATACACTACTTTTATGTCAATGTAGTACTTTCAAAGGATAAAAATTTAATATTATGAAGTACAAGACACAGAAAAGTAGCGGGCAGTAACTGTGCATTTAAACTCTGTTATATCAGAATGAGGGAACAATTAGAAGACTGTTCAAACAGGATTTCTTTTATTATTATTATTATTATTATTATTATTATTACTAAATTAAAATTTTGATCCAAAGTCAAAGCAAAATCATCTTAAAACATGGCAAGGAGAGTGCAGGCAAGCAACTCGATATATTCCATGCTGGTCACCAGTGTTGCGGAGAAGACTGAGCCCGCTCTGTTCCCTCCTCCACACCCGTTTCCTTCAGAAATTGCACTCACAGAAACCTACTGAAAGGTTGTAACTTGTACAGTGGTTGGTGAGGGTTTCACATAGCTCTATGTGGTATTTAAGAAAGTACTTTTTAAAGTGTAAACATATATATGAGAAGCTTGCATTTCTGGAGCTAGAAATGACATTTCTGAAGGGTATAGTTTAGAGGATTCTAAGTAAATTATAAATACGCTTCATCTTGACTAGCTGCATTAAGGTTCTGATCTTTAAAATAATCATTTAACCAATAAAACCATGCAGGCTATTATTGGCACAATTATTTAGGCCTCTGCACAGGTATGTGAACATTTAAGACAATAAGAATAGCAATCATCCTGCTGCTAAAAACAAAAGTTGCAGCCAAACGCCTGTAAATTGATAGTTACTGAATTCCAGAAATTTGACTTTGCTTAGACATCTTCATAATTTTTGTATTTTCAAAAGAAATGTTGGTTTAGCCTCACAACATTTTTAAGAACCAGACAAGACATAATCTATGTACCCACCTCACATTTTTCTCAAGCAAGTTAAGTGTTATTGCATTCAACTGGAGGTCAAGATAACAAAATCTCAGAACATTACGTACTCTCCTACTTAAAAAAAAAAAAATAAATTATGTTACTAATGTAACTAATCAATTACTGGGAATGAAGTCCAGCCAACACATGCAAATTTGGTTCCTGGATAAAATAGCATGCATCCACCCCAACTGTATCCAAACAGAACAAAAGGCCCACAAGAAGTTTGAACAAGAGAAAAATACTACGACGGCACTAGAAATGCTCTTTTCTAGCGCACGTGTCCCATTTTCCCTAATTGCTAACTTACTGAACACAAACTTACAAATCAGTATTTAGCACCCAAAGCAATCTTACAGCAAATAGATGTCACAGTTATGAGAAAAGAAAAGATGCTACCTTTAGTACAAGATCCAAAGCATTAGAGAAAGCCTTCAGCTGCTGGTTGCTGGTGGCTAAGCACCAGAATACGGACATGTTCACATTTGAAGACTCGATAGGAAAGTAAAAATTAGGTACTTAAAGGAGTAATTGGAACCCTGCCCTTTCCTGCTGCAGTAATGAAAGCTAAGGGAGACTTAGGAACATGTATAAATTAATTACCATACTATTGAATCTTCACAGAAAAAAGTACAATATTTACGCAACACTCTTGACAGATGAGATGCATTAATGGCACATGTAGAAATTAAACCATCTTTTCTCCCCTAGTGTGTGCTACCAACACACAGTCCTTAGAACAGGTCAACAAACAGTAAAGCCAAACCACAACTTTCAAGAAGAGGTACACACTATACTGTAGAAAGTAAACAGAATTTTATCTGTCAAACTCACAGCAGCATTTACTGTAAGTATTAACCCAGTTCTGCTGTGGAGAAATACAACATGCATTACTGACTCATTTCTTTTCAAATTCATACATTCCCTGCAGCAGTTCAAGCTCCATCAGCAGTGCAGGAATGTATGAAAATGACAGGCAAAGGGCACTAGCTCTTTTCCCATACTGTTCTGCTATAAATGGAAGCAGAGTCCTACAAAGCACTTAAAGCTGAGAATGTTTGAAGACTGATCTCCAGGGAGAAAAAATAAATAAAAACTACGATGTTAGGTTCCATGAGCAGACTAACTATTCTGTTTTCCACAAAACTGTTTCCCTTAAATGAAAGGAGAGAGAGAAAACCAACTACTAGACAACAATGAAACACAAGCTGGATCTCATCTACAAAGCTACCATGAACAAAGTGCATATATACACATACATATTTCATAAGGTATTCATAAAAATACTTCTTATTCCTTTTGGGAGCACCTGTTCCTGCATTCACTTTTCCCCCCTCAGTGAGAGAAAAGGGGGAGAAGAAGGGAAGATTTGGCAGAAATTCTTTAATAGACTCAAGTTACTTTGATTAAACTTCGATCTGCTTTAAAAAACTAGACCTTGTGTCAGTAGCATGTTATAGAAAGTTTAAAATACACCGTTGAGAATTAAAAAGCTCTGAAATAGCTAATATATGCCATTAACAAGTTGGTTAGGCAAGCAAATGCATGTATGCTGTATCACACGCAATACAGTAAGAAACTTGCATGTTTCTTGCTGAAACTCCGAGCTGATTTCCAGATTTCTCCTGTTGCTGGCTTTTAAGGGTTAATATAAATAAAAAAGGATTCTCGGGGGGGAGATGGAACACAAACAAAACAGGCTGCGCGCATTCACTCGCAGCCCTTCGCCGACCTCGCCGAGCGGGAACCCCGTTGCCCGCCCGTGTGCGCCCGGCGGGAGCGCGGGGCTGCCCACAGCAGCGAGAGGACGGCCCGGGGCGGGGGGGGGAGCGGGGCCAACGACTCCGCACACACCCAGTCCCCTGGACTGGGAAGTGCCTTTTCACAGCAGCCCTTGCTAACAAATCGCTATTGCTCCAGGCAGCGGCATGCTGATGTTGGCACTGCTTAAACCAAACAAACACGATGTTTAACAGTCAAATAAAATGTCCCGCAGCCTCCCTAATGAATTTGTCAAGGCCCATCAGACCACCCCAGCCCCTGCCTCATTAACTCAAGTATGATGAGGCGGATTATAACGAGAGAATACAGATCAATCGGTCTGCAGACTTAAGTGGCTTTTAGCCCGGAGAGTTCCCCTCTCTGCAGCACACACTCGCACACGGTCCTTTTAATGAAATACAGTATCTCCTGCTGCTGGAGGGGCTGCCACTTCGTTTTATACACCGTCAAGGAGCTGCTGATGGACTTCTACGCTAACATACATAAAAGCAGAGGTGACAAGGGCTCTTCAATTATAGCCTCCTCGGATCCTGTTCTCCTTCAATTATTCATCCCGGCGAGAGCAAATTCCGCCACAGATGAAGCTAGTCTTAATGCAGTACGACCGCAAACGCTCCGACGCAGGAGAGAAGGGTTTCACGTGCATTATTTGCTGGAAGTGTTTAAGTTTATTGCTCAAATGATGTTTCTAATTAGCGCTGGGGCAATAAATTAAAGTCGGCTTTTGTTTCGCTGATTTATTATTTACTAGGGCTTCAACCTCAGACGGGAAAATTGGTAATGAATTGTTTTAAATCTGAACACTAGTAACGCTCCATCATTAGTCACCTTACCGGGGGGAGTGGGAGGGGGAATCGTCCCCTCCTTGTACTTCTACCCTGAAAAGACGAACGCGCGTCCCCCCACCCTTGCCCGGGCCGCCTGATGGCTCCGGCATTTCCTCCACGCCCCGGGCACGGAAAACCCCCGCTCTCTGCTGGAGGCGAAACCCCGTAGAGCCTTTTCCCCGCCCGCCGCTGCTCGGCGGGTTCGTGGTCGTTCTGACCCCTCCGCTTAGCCCGACCGCGGGCAAGCGCCAGCTAGGCTGCGAGCGAGCTCCCGGAGCTCCGGCGGGGCGTGTGAGAGGGACCCCCAGCCCTCACTAACTCCTCCGCTTGCCGGAGGGCATCCGGAGACGAGGCGCAGGACCCTCGGAGTTCCACCCGACCAGCCGAACCCTCGGAGAGACCCTCCTCGCAGGCAAAGGGGGTCCCCAGGGCAGAGTCCGCAGACACTTACCACGCCCCAGGGCGAACTGCCCCGCTGTAGCCCCGGGACGCCTACAGACCGTGAGAGCGGCTCAGCCCTCGGCGCAGCCTGCCCCCTCTTCCCTACCCCTCCGAGACTGCTCTCCTCCGAGCCTTCCCGCTCTGGGCTCGTCTCCTTCCCAACTGGGTCGGGACCGGCGGGGACACCTGACACCGCCGGTAGCCTGTGCCCCGCCGAGCATGGGGCAGCCCGGCCGGCCGGGCAGGCGCGACAGCCCCCGCCCAGCCCCGGGGGCAGACCGCCCGGGGGGCACCGGGTAAAACAGCGAGCCGACCCTCGCGGCGGGGAGAACGGGGCCTCAAGGGCGCCGGGCAGGTCCGTACTTACTTCTTCCAGCGCGCAGCGGTACGGCCGGCACAAGACATGTTTCTAATTTAAATGCATACGGAAAACAGACGGCGATATTTTCTTTATTAAAATCAGCCAGCTGCAGCGAGAAGAGGAAAGAACAAGAAACCGAGCCCCACCGCTGCGAGCTGGTTAAAGCCAGGCTCCGCAAGGAGGAGCGCAGCGCGCGTGAACGGCCCTGCCGGAATCCCACGGCCCTGGCCAGGCTGCAGGAACTCGCGGTGGGACTGCGCCGGGTCCGGCCGCGCCGCCTGCTCCGTGCCCCGCAACCCTGTGGCTCCTCGGCCCGCCCGTCGGTACCCACTGCGGGACTGCACGGCCCTCCCGCTGCAGGAAAACGCACCCCGGGCCCCAGAGCAGCAGCGGTGGACATCGCCTTTCTCTCCTGCAGGAGAGGCACTTGTGGTGTTTGTCAGCAGGTACTGCGGGGTGAGAGCAGAGCGAGCGAGCTGCTCTTTCCGAGCTGTCATAACTACGGTTTTACTTCCGAATTATTCAATATTCTTATTAATTCAAACTTGCATATAATATCGCTTCCTTTCGAATAACTCAATCCTGCACTTTAGGAGGACGAACAGAACTTTATGGCACCAGATTTATCTAAATTAACGTGACTACGGCCCTGACTGCGAGCAGTAAAACTAAGGTGTGCAATTCCGCTCCGGTGACGGTCTCACTTTTGCTGCCGCAGCCCGGCATTAGCGAAGTAAGATTGATGCCTGCGGCGAAGCACCGGCACGCCTTTCTCCCTCCCTTCCCCTCTCGCACCGGCACCGCCGCTGGGCCTCTCCACAGCAAGCGACGGGAGCAGCCAGCTACCTCCGCCTGTGACGGCGAAGTTGCCGCTTTTTCCCACCCGTCGCAGGACGCTCGCAGCCCTGCGCGCGCGCACACACACACACAACACACACATAACGCACACATAACGCACACCACCGGTCAGCGCCGGCACGAAGCTGGCAGGCAGGCGGACACCACGACCCTGCCGCCACCGGGGAAGGAAGCAGGAGTGAACGCGCGGGAGCGTGTGCGCGCCCCCGCCGCCCGCCGCGATTGGCCGCGGCGCTGACAGCTCGGCGGCGATTGTAGGAGGCGGGGCTCCGCCCCCCGGCCGGGCCCCGGCCCCATTCATAAACTACAGGGCCCGGCGGCCCTGCCGGAGAGAGAAGGGCACACGGCGAGGAGGAGAGGCGCGGAGAGTGAGAGCCTCGGCACGCACTTTTAGGGGTGGGGAGGGGGAGGAGAAGCCATCCCGGGCGCAGCAGCTACGCCCTCCTCCCACTCAGGATAAAACACAGTCTGTGCAAAGAAAAACAAACCAATTCTATCTATCTATATATATATCTCAAAGCAACCTATATAGAGCTGCAGGACAGGAATGAGCGATCACAGACCAAGTGCACACGTCTGCGCGTAAAGATAGAGAAAGCCACAGAGCCGGGTTCAGACAACGCCTCCAGCAGGAAAAGGGAAATCAACAACACCCCCTGACAGTCTGAGCGAGCGGCAGCCAAACTCATGCACATCTCTGGCGGTACCACGGACTGAAAGAGAGAGGCAGGCAGGCAGGCAGACAGATAGAGAGTTCACTCTTCCGCTCTGGGCATTGCTCGCATTCTTCTCCTCCTCTAGTATCGTGTACGGTTTTAAACTTCGCCGCCGACCGGCTTTGCTGCGGGGACCTTCTGCGAGTCCGGGGAAGTTTGTTCGGGTGTTGGTGTTTTTTTTTCTTTCCATGAACTACTGAAACAGTATTTTTGTCGCTGCCCGGGGGGGTGGGCGCCGGAGCGCAGAGACAGCGCAGACCTCCCTGCCCCCGCCGCCACTCAAAACTTGGCGCTCCGGGAGCTCGCGGGGGCTGCCCGCTGCCCCGGCACTACTGCCAAGCCCGCGCCGTCCCGCTCTCTGCGGTTCGCATTTCTCTCATCGTCGCCGTCTTCGCTCCTTTGTGCTTCGTCGTCCTCCCCGGTTCCGTTAATTGCTCTCACCGGCGCGCCGCTGCCGCCTTCTTCCCGGAGGGGGTGGGTGTCTGCGATTTGGCCGGTGCCCTCCGCAAAGCTGCAGCCACCGCTAAAGCATTGGATCCCTCAACGTACTGCGAGAGCCCGGTGTACAGCCCGGACCTGTGCCCCAACATGATCGCCGCGCAGGCCAAGCTGGTCTACCAGCTCAACAAATACTACACGGAGCGGTGCCAGGCCCGCAAGGCGGCCATCGCCAAGACCATACGGGAGGTGTGCAAGGTCGTGTCGGACGTGTTGAAGGAGGTGGAAGTGCAGGAGCCGCGCTTCATCAGCTCTCTGAGCGAGATTGACGCCCGCTACGAGGGGCTAGAGGTGATCTCGCCCACCGAGTTCGAGGTGGTGCTCTACCTCAACCAGATGGGCGTCTTCAACTTCGTGGACGACGGCTCCCTGCCGGGCTGCGCCGTGCTGAAGCTGAGCGACGGTCGCAAGCGCAGCATGTCCCTCTGGGTGGAGTTCATCACCGCCTCGGGCTACCTGTCCGCCCGCAAGATCCGCTCCCGTTTCCAGACACTGGTGGCCCAGGCCGTGGACAAGTGCAGCTACCGGGACGTGGTGAAAATGATCGCGGACACCAGCGAGGTGAAGCTCCGCATCCGGGAGCGATACGTGGTGCAAATCACGCCCGCCTTCAAGTGCACCGGGATCTGGCCGCGAAGCGCGGCGCAGTGGCCCATGCCGCACATCCCCTGGCCCGGCCCCAACCGGGTGGCGGAGGTGAAGGCAGAGGGCTTCAACCTGCTCTCCAAGGAGTGCTACTCGCTGACGGGCAAGCAGAGCTCGGCCGAGAGCGATGCCTGGGTGCTGCAGTTCGGCGAGGCCGAGAACCGGCTGCTGATGGGCGGCTGCCGGAACAAGTGCCTCTCGGTGCTGAAGACGCTGCGCGACCGGCATCTGGAGCTCCCCGGGCAGCCCCTCAACAACTACCACATGAAGACGCTGCTGCTGTACGAGTGCGAGAAGCACCCGCGGGAGACCGACTGGGACGAGGCGTGCCTGGGCGATCGGCTCAATGGCATCCTCCTGCAGCTCATCTCCTGCCTGCAGTGCCGGCGCTGCCCCCACTACTTCCTGCCCAACCTAGACCTCTTTCAGGGCAAACCCCACTCGGCCCTGGAAAGCGCTGCCAAACAGACCTGGAGGCTAGCCAGAGAAATCCTCACCAATCCCAAAAGCCTCGACAAGCTATAGGGTTCACATCCCAGCCGGCAAAACTCGCCCTCCGCAAACAACGACGGCGCCTAAAAACTTTCTATTTAACTCAAACGACGACGGGAAAAGGCGACGAACGAAGAGCGCCCACCTGCAGCTCGGCCTTTAAGAACTCGCAGACGGGTTTCCCGGCGTAAATAAACTCTCGCCGCCTTGCACGGAAGAAGGGAAGAGCCTCCTCTCCCGCCCTCCCATGTGAATTTTTAAAAAGTCACAAAAAGAAGCAATCGGACTTTTGCAACTCCCAAACGAAACCCGAAAGGTACATTTTCCAATCCATGTATAGTCCTTTTCTTATGCTCTCTTGTTTGCCTGAATGTTGTCACCAAGTGAAAAATTATTTAACTATATGTACAAATCTCCCTTAAAAGAAAAAAAAAAAAAGTTTTACTGATGTTAAATGTATTTCGGTGCCAAGGTCAGATTATGTGCCCCACAACTGACTTGTTGCAAATAGTAATAAAAATATTACTTTAACTTTAAGCTGACTTTTCGTGAATGGTTTTAAAATTCAGGCAAGTAGACTCTTCCTGAACCTCAGAATTAAAAATCTTTAAAAGAAGTAGAAACACCCGATGTAAAGTTAGTCTAAGTGCAACACCCAGCCAAAGCCTTAGCTCGGCATATTCTAAACTTCCCTCTAGTTTTTATTAAAACAGTGAGTCTAAGAAAACAATAATCTTGTCTATTCTGTAGTTTGGCATGTGACAACATCTGCTCTATTTCTATGACTTTCAGCTTCCCCTCTAAATCCTGAGAACATGTGGAGCGTCTCACAGCAGCTCCTCAGAACTGAGGCAAAATTAGAGCCTGCCATCTCCTACCCTCCTCCGCTCGTTACCTTTGGGTTGTTTTTGTTTTGTTTTGTTTTTCTTAGAGTTTTCTTTAGTGTTTGGTTGTTGTTTTTTTTTTGGTTGGTTTTGCTTTTTTTTTTCTCTCTCCTCCCACCTCCGCCCCCCCTCCCCCCCCCGGCCCCACGGTAAACCTCAAGCGCTTGTATTTTGTTTTAAAAATCCATCGCTAATTTGCTTTCGCTTCCCAGAGTGAACGCGCTCTCTATCCATTTGACTTTGACAAGAAGGAAGTATAGATCTACCCAGAATAATTAATGCACTTTACAGCAATCGGTCGATTTTTTTTTTTTAACAAACATTTGTTTTCCCTAGATTTTTAAGTACAGCATAAAACCGCGTAGCCGGAGGATTACATAAACCGTAAGGGAAGCACCCGAACCCCCTAAGCCCCGAGTCTCCAGCCCCGTATTTCGTGCCGTAGCGATCTCGCTTTAGGTTTCCTCAGGATGCTTTAGAAATATTGGTAGGATTTTTTTTTTTTTTTAACGGGGAAGGGCATTTCTAAGCTTTGAAAAAGGCGGCACTACCCCTCGAGCCACCCGAAAGGCTTCAACGCCGGCTCGAACCATTTCGAGCAAGTTTCGTGTCCTTTCGGGGGGCGGGAAAGGAGGTAAAAATACAAGTTCTTGCCCGAGAGGGAGGACTACTTCCGTTTCTTTGGGGACGGAGCCGGAAAGAAATAGCCATTCAAATTGGAGTCGCTTTTGTCTTTAAGTTCAAAACGAAATTAACAAGTCCGATAGTAGCCTGGGAAGTGAATTTCCAGCTATGAAAGGCGCTGGGCACACCGTGCCCGGAACCCGGCACCCCGGGCATCTCCAGGCACCCCGGCCGCTCCGCCGTGAGCCTCTCCAACTCGGGCGTTAAAACCCGGGGGTGCTCCACAAGTTTCTTACGGGGTCCTCGGAGAGCTTTCCCCAGTTCACTTGGCAGGAAGAAAGGGTTTAGCCCGTGGGGCCAGCCCTTCCTCTAGGGACCGGTCCCCAGCAAGAGCGCACGCCGATCTTATCGAGGCCGGTGCTATCTCTACGGCAGGTCTTTCTTCAGGAACTTGTCACAATGTTTTCTTTTCGGTACTTTATACAAATATACAAGGAACTTAAAATGTATCAAACAGATGAAGCCTCATTAATTAAACAGTCCTGCTGAGCTGCAGAAGACCAGGATTTTTTTCTTTTCCAAGGGGTATTTCCTACAGCAGCTCTAGTCTGGTAGATAGTCTTGATAGTCACGGCTATCAAGGTACAGTAAGTTAAGCAGAGGGTGGGGCAGGGAGGCGTTAATGCTTGAAAGACAGCCGAGTTGCAAGCTTATTTGTTTCTTAAAATAAAAATACTTAATTTGATTTTTAGCCCCCTCTCCCCCGAGACATTACAAAAGGTATTTCTTCCCTCCTTTTATGACCTCCAGCTAACACAGCATCACAAACAGAATCTAAGAGGTGTAGCCTACATTTCATGTAACCAAATTCTCCTTCTGTAGGATCCCCCCCCCCCCCCAAAAAAAAGTATCTTCAACACAGAATTAAAGATAGAGTCAAACGAAACCAGAATTCCTACTCACAGTTAAAAAACAACTGCTACCAAATACTCAAAACCAGAAAATAAAGCAGGCTGAATATATGTTGCATGTTAGTGTCCCCCATAAAACATTAACAGGAAGGGTAAGAATCAGTAGCTGTACTCAAGCACCCTAAGTGCTAACCATGGAAAACAAAAATGCAGAGTAATGCAGATCTGTAAGACTTTTCTCATGCTAATGCAATACAAAGCAGAACCTTTTAGGTGGAAAATGCAATAAAGCAACATACCGAACTGTTTTAACATTTTATATTTATATCCTTTTTATCATTAGATGTTTTTAAAAAACTACTATGGAAGGAGTAAGCATATCAAGATTTTAAGAGCTATCTCATACTTGAAATGATTTCCACAATATTAAAAAAAAACAACTTCAGGATCAAAAGTTAAATCTCATTTATGGTACCACATAAAAATCACAATTCTAGTTAATTACATATATTAAATTCTAGTTCTAAGAATTTGAGAGCGTTGTTTTCTAAACTAAATTTATTCCTTGATAGGATTTGATACTGCCAGCTTTCAGACCCACTGATGCCATTTTTAATACAGACAAGAGCAATTTACTCAGTAGGAACAAAGAACTGAACCGGCACTTAACACACAAGGTATTCTCTAACAGACAAGCAGAAACCCACTACTACTTCCAGTGACTTTTTTCCCCCCTTCACAAAGAAATTACCTTGTTTACTATTAAGCAGATACTAAAAACCCAAGAGCCATCACTTCTTAAATTGGGATGCAAGAATTATTTACCGATCGTGTACTTTTGAAATGTTGCTGTAATACTGTAAATGCTACATATATAAATACATATATAAATACTGAAATGCTGTCATAATCTAGAAAACATTCAAGTGCAAGCTTATTAAGCTAATCACACAATATACTGCCTTTGAAATAGGAATTTTACCAAAGGTTACTAATTTTAAGCAAAATATTAGTAATCAAGTAACTCAGAGCAAATAAAGTTTGTGGAAATTAGCAAGTCAGTTCAGGAACGTATTTTAAGAGGGCAATTATGCATTCTGCTTAGGCACAATAAATACTAACAGGCCCTGTAAAAGCTGTTATAGAATAATATGATACAGAAGCACTGAAGGCTTACAAGTATAGGAAGTTTAGCACTATGTTACATTGGCATTATATAAAAATAGGAAAGTAAACCACAGCATTTGGGCTAAAAGCCTCGTTGAACTTTCCACTATTCACACAGGCCTGTGATTCAAGATGTCTTTATTTAAGATGCCTCCCTGGAGCTTTATTTGCAGCAAGCCAATTAACATTCAAGTAGGGTCGAATTGTGGGAGGGGGAAAGAAAGGAGAAGGGAAGGAGGTGTCACCTATGTGAAGTTCAGTAACATATGTGGTCAGTCCCAAACTTATTAAAGCTGGAACATTGCGGGCCAATAGGGATAAAGGAAGTTGAATGAAGAATTAAAGGTCTCAGTAATTTGTCATCATCTCTCAGAGCTCAGGGTCAATGATCTCTTACCTTTGGGTCGATTTTCTTAAAACTGGGATCTTCTTCATCCACCTCAAAGTAGAGCTCCGAAAGAGTGATGGAAAGAGTGCCTTTCACTACTGCTGAGGGGGCCACAAGCTGGGCTGGTGTGCTTAGGGCAACTGGACCTGCCAAGCAGTGAAAACACCAACAATATTCAAACCAGAAAACAGCCTGAGTGCAAATGACTTGATTTTCAATCCTAGAACATTAACATAAAGAAAGCAAAGAGCATAGCTCTTCCTTAGGAAGCAAACCTCTATTTATCCCGGAAAAGAACATATGTAATAGATTTGCAGTGTCTCTGCACTGCCGAACACTGAAGCAGCAAACCAATGCATACATTATACGTGCCATAGCTGGCTTTAGCATGGCAGTATATAGTTTTTACTCAGACGTCTTTTCTTTTCGAGAAACTCCCAGTGTTGCGTATCTTCCGTTATACACAACAGACAGACTGCACATATGAACACTTAAAATCTTTACTGTCAGGTATGTTCTTTAGGTACTGGAGAGTCTCAATAGCTTTCCTCAGAGATGAACACAGCAGTCGAGGCTCAAAGTCGTCTAACTTAAGTGTTCCCTCACGGATGCTACGAATCTATTGTGAAGGTTACACGATGTTACAGAGCCTAGAGAAAACTGTTTTAAAGATGCTTTTGATTTCACATTAAATATTGTTCAAGGATTCCACACAATGTTAGTGTAGCTCAGGGACTGTGGGAGTAAACAGCTGGAGGGCTGGTTTCCAAGTGAATGAATTTTTATTGGAATAATCACATCTCCGCAGGGTTTATCACAGGGACAAATCAGACTACTACTGAAAACAATAGGTTCAGCATAGATCTGACAATGCAGAACATATTATATAAAATAACACATCCAGAAAGAAAACAGGTAAGGTTTGTCATCCAGCTGATTAAGAGGTAAGGAAATTAAGTTACTTGGCTGCAGTATTATCTGACTTTTGTTAATCAGTGGAAAATATGAAAGTGACACAAACAATTTTGTTTTAATAAAGCATCTATAAATGAGGTACACACGCTCAGGTAATCAACGTGAGAATAACTGACAAAAAGTTCAGATGAATTGTCATTTCCATCGATTGTTAGGAGGGTGATGGTCCTTAATCTCACATCAATCTCAATGTGTGCCACTAGGACAAAAGAAGAGATGCTCTGCTGAGATCAGAGCAGCTTTGCCCTCTATTCCCAGCGTACAAATACATTGTGTTTGCAGATGGGCATGCGATAGCTGTGGAACTGCCATGATTTCCCAAAGCTCACCCCTACAAATGGATGAAATAAGCAGCTATGTGTTCTTTTGCTGTCTCCCTTTGCCCTCTGTACATTAGCATGTAATCCAGAGGAGAAATAACATTTTTTCAATCACTCGCAGACATTCAATTACAGGGCTAGCAGACAGCTGCAGAAGCTGGGGCAGCCCAGGTCCTGCAGAAGAACCCTGACAATTTCCACTTCATTTCTAACCCACACCACTTTATTAGCGAGGATTACTTCTTAATCCTATTGCCATTGTTGAGATTATATAATTAAACTCCCCTTTCACCTCTATTACAGTATGAATGTATTACTCAAGCCAATGAATGAATAATAGAAGAGAAGGAAACACATAGGAGGCTGTTGAGAAGGAAGCTCGTGGTGGAAACGGGAAAAAAATATTCGCATACAGAAAATGCCATTGTATTTTTCTCTCATGACTTGATTTTATTTCACTCTTTCTAGGCAGGTTTTATTTTTACATTATGCTGTATTTTTTACTCTGCTTAAAAATAAATAAATAAATAGAATAAAAAGAGTGGAATGCAGTTCAGGGATAAGCAAACTGCCAATGAATAATTGCTTCCAGTAATTTCACTGAATTATCATATTTAAGATACACATCAACATAAGATTACACTGCTAGCTTCTCAGGGAACCGGAATTATCCAAGAAATGACATTTTCCTTTAAAGTAAATGTACATGGATACCAGCTGAGAAAGCAGAACACCGCAGAGAAGTTTGCATTTTCTCTGTAAGCCCCACGATCCTTAAATAACAATGGAAATGGCTTGTAACTCCCCAGCCCTGAACTGAGACAGTTACTCTGGGTTTACATTTTGAACTGTACAGAATGGACTTGCTCCACTCAGACTGCAACATCAGCAAAGGCTGCATGCAACTGAGTGAAATTAATGAAGTTTAGAGATGTGAAATAGTATTTCTTCTTCAGAAGAAAGAAGTGAAGTCTAGTAAGGCTGTGATCTGTGGAGAGGGGACTTCAAGGAGGGAGTGACAAGGGGTTTGAAACCCAGGGTTTAAACCCACTAAGTGTATAGATTCTTTAACCAAGTAAATAACCAAGATATACAATTTTACAGACTCAGGAATAAAATTAAAGCTCTCCAAAGCCTTTCATTACAGAACACTTGCCTAACTGTCTGCTAGATCTAATGATTTGAGGAGAGTAATGAGGTCAAAAACAAAGCAAGGAAGCTCTTTTCAAGGTAGAGTTACTTTGTCTAAAGAAGGTTTCTTAGAAAACAGACAGCTACTGTGAAAGCAAGAAGATATGAAATCCAGAGAAAGCAAATGTACAACTCTCCTTAAATACACCCTCAGCACCTGAGGTGCACGGAAAATTATCTTAATGACCCAGTTACAGTAAGGAACAATTTATCGGTGTGCATCCCAAACCACGAATCACTGGGGAGCAGGGGAGAGCAGAACCTAAATAGTAAAAAGCTGAGGAGAAAATTGGATAGTTGAAGTTACCCGTTAAGTTCTCCACTTCTCTTTCCTCCATGAATGACATGATATCATCGTCGCCTTCCAAGAGGACCTCACTCTCTGAGTTCTGATTTCCTAAAACTTGACTTTTGATGGACTGTTTTCCTTTAACAAGTATCTCCTCATCAGGAGCTGAAACGAAAGAGACACACATTGCTGTCTGACAGGTCTCAGAGGAAACAGTAAAAAAAGTATTTCAGGGAGAAAACTGTTTAGGACTAGCTGTGGGGAGTACCTGTCTTAATCCTCAAATGTTAGGACACATCTAGTTTTAATCCTATTAAGCCTGCTCAAAATTATCCAGAGCTCTGCAGCGTTTAACTCCAAGTGCTAATGACAGAGGGAGAAAGAATACAACAGACTCTCTTCCCCTGCAACCTCCCTCCCTTCGGAGGCTGAGCTCTCCTGCTGGAAGCCGGTCCCGTTTGCCTGCCCTGTTAACCTGACTCAGACCCAGGCTTCAGCGACCACGGCCGCGACCAAACCGAGCACGCCCCAGGGCGACAACGCGGGGCACGCCCCGGCGGCGGCCGGACCGGGCCCGGCGGGAACCGCGCTCGTCCCCGCCGCTCCCTGCGGGACGGCACCGGCGGCAGCGCAACAGGCCGGCGGCGGCGCAGCTGCGGACACAGGGAGGGAGGGGCCCGGCCGGCACGGTGGCACAGGTGAGGTACGCTGCGCTCGGACACGGCGGGCACGGGCTTCCGCTGCGCAGGGCAGCGGGAGTGCCCCGGGAGCGGGAAGGTGGGACACCGCACCGGTGGAGCTGCGGCCCCGCTCCCGGGGCACTCCCATTAGCGACGCGGTCAGCCAGGAACGATACGCGGGTTTAGTGAGGAGAAAAACGTGGGCCAGAAACAGAAAAAGGGGAAAATAATGGAATCTCAGCCACACTGTCACGGTTGTAGGCAGAGAAAAGCGTGCACCTGCTCCCAAAAGGCACGACGGCATGGTGCCCGGTCCTCGCAAGGGACACCTCTGTGCCCATCTGAGGTTTCGGAATGGAAGAGAAGGAAACAAAAAGCTCGCTTAACCCAGAGCGCGGGTGTCACGGTAACGGGGCAGCGGAAGGTGCCGCAGCCGTGCCAGAGCGCTGCTCACACACACACAACACACCCTGACAGCGGAGGCCAGCGCTGGGTAAGGGAGTGGCCGGTGCCATCAGGAGTGTTCCCCGGGTCGGCTCGGCACTGTTAGGTAAAGTCTGTCTTATTTAAATCACTAGCTCAAAGCAGCGTCAGAAAAGGAGAGAGAGAAAAAAAAAAAGAAAAAAAGAAAAGGAAAGGAAAAGAAAAGGAGAGAGAAAGGGAAAGGAAAGAAAAAAATAAAGATAGAAAAAAAGGGGGGGGGGGGAGAAAAAAGGAAGGGGACAAAGAAAATGGTAGGGGAAAACAAAGAAGGGGGAAAGAAAAAGGAAGGGAGGAAAGGAAAAAGAAGGGGGAAAGAAAAAGGAAGGGAGGGGGGGGAGGGAAAACGAAGGGGGAAAAATGGGAAAAGGAAAGAAGAAAAAAAAAATGCAATTGCTCACTGTATATGTAAGTTGCCACTTGCTGCAGTAAAAGCCAAAACCCAGCAGTGTACGTGTTGTTTTGGGTTATTCTAAGTCAAATAAAAATACTACTTCTTAAAAAACACATTGAGAATGCCCATGGCACAGACGTTATTTGAAAAACATTCACCAAACACATCAGGACCAACTAACTTCAACACATTGCTCACTGCTTCCCCTGATTGCTGCCATACTCGATTTGAAGTTCCACCAGCCTACTCTAAAAATATGTTAATCTGCAAACATTTACAGAAGGCAGCAACTCCCCAGTGGCAATATATAAAGTTTGAAATTTTTAAGTAAATGTATGCACATAAGTTGCAAATAATAAACTTTTCAATTAAGTGAATACTAAAAAAGAAACACGAACAAAGAAACTGCTACCAAACACCCTGGGTCTGGTTTAGGCCTTGAGCTTACAAAAAAACCCAACAACAAAAGCACCCACCCCATCCAAAATAAAGGCAAACAAAAAACCACAAAGAAAATGAAATTTAACTTGCCATACAAAATAATACGTAATTTCTGCACAATCCTTTCTCCCCAACCCATAACTGCTACTTGTAAGTAAGCCTTTTAAAAAGAAATTACTGTAAAGCTTTAACTGCATTGCACAAACACAAATTTTACTTTCTTCTAAAATGTGCTCGTGTAAAAACTCAGATTCTGGAGTCGTTCAATGTGAGCTGAAAACCTTCTTGTCATGGAAAATATGCAGCTGATATTTAGAAAGGTTTTCCTGTAATTAACTCCCCCTTGAGGATTTTAAGTTAGCAGCAGTAAAATTACCAACAGTATACTAATACACACCACATGCACTGTTACTCAGCGGCCTACCAGCACTCTCTTGAAGATCAAAAAAAGTAAAACAGACCAAAACCATCCCAGGGATAAAGTCAAAGATAATAAATGGTTTTCTTTTTTTTTTTTTAAATACGGGGAAACTATATTTGTGGTATCAAAACCCCCATTGGCACTGTACATACCTGCCATTTTTGCCTCTTCTACTACAATCTATTTGTGTTATACCACAGATGCTATTTCAAGCTAGCCTTCTACCTATTCTCATTTAAGACTGAATTGAGAGCCAGGATCAAAGCTTAGTATTTTTATAATTAGCCCAACTTGTCCAAAATACTAATATGTCCTTCAGTCTTTGTTCTCATCTACCAGTAAGAAATAATAAAATCAGTACAGCAGCTTCCTAGCCAAAGATGTCTGGTTAAGAAAAATACATCTTTGTCACCTATTCAGGTTTTCTTTCACTAATTAATGATATTATGCTGCTTCAAAAACACACATCTTTTGTTTGTAACTGCCTTTTTCAATAAAAGATTTTAGACCATAGTTTAGTTCATAAGTTAGGTTAGTCTACATTTCTAAATTTTTATTATCTCTTTGTGTGTGATATTACCCATCCACATTTCCAGAAATGCATGAATCGTGTGTATACACACAGGCACAGGAAGACACAGAGCCTGTCTACACATCTGCAGATAGTAGCTACTGGAAGGCAATAAGACATCACACTCTGAACCAGAATCTGCTTTTTCTGTACTGACTCAAATAAAGTGCTACACCTGCAACACACACACGCTCACATGAATGTGTGTATAGAACTGAGTGTATTCCACATCAATTCACCTACTTTCTGTGGATAAATGCACTTACATAGGTAGGCCATGGTCTAGTTTTCTTTCTATATTTACTGATTATACATATGACAGAGCATGGCATCTTGTGACATATTCGGTGCCCACATATGCACACAGGTGTATTACACTGGATCTCAGTCCTAAACCCCTTTCTGCCAAGCCTGCCTATTCCTGGCATGATCAGAGCTTATGGCTCCAGTCCTGCAGATCTAAACATACATTCACATACACCTTTTCAAGAGTGAGACCTCAAGGCATGGTCTCTGTGTTACACAAGATATAGCAGCCTCCTGCAGAGTATTCATCTAGCACAGAAATTTCACTGTTGTAACTCATTAGTGTAATTACATGCAATCCTTCACAAAATTGCTCTGTAAGAGCCAGTTTCTTCAAGTAGCTTTTTGTAAACGGATCTCTGCATCTGCAGAGTCTTCTTTATTCCAGTTAAATCTCTGAAACACTTGGGAGTAAATACAATAATTTAGCTTATTTTGCTGAATGTAAGCTTAAGGCATACACAGAATGGCAGATTATTTTAAACAGTCTACACCTTTAACTTACATGTGAAATACAACTCTTAAAAGCCATCTGAAAAACTGAAGTATTGGAAAGCACAATTCAGAACATACTAATTTGCATGTGTGTGTATATATATATATATTTTAATGCCTGGTAAGTAATTCAGGAAAGGTATTTCAGGGAAAAGATGTGCCCCTTATTATTGTTACTTTTTTTTTATTTAGAAAAAAAAAAAAAAGGATTCCCCGAAGCCTCTCTCTGGTCTTGGAATGGAAAAAACAACCACTTTCACCTCAGGATTTTAAAATAGTATTTTTAAGGCTTCTTTTTTGTCCCTTTAGTCGAGGCACAGAAAACTGACCAGTTGACTGCAATACTGCAGGTGATCCACTGCTAGTGGCTTGCAGTCACAAAGCTCTAAACTCTGCCTCTTGCCTTGATGGTGACACTACAGGCTGTTTAAGTCCCCCTCACCCCAAGTTTTTCACAAATGTCAATAAAAAACAACAAATCACTTCCTAAAAAGCTTGATAAAGGTATTTTCTAGCAGCTAAAGATTCTGTCACAAAATATTGTTTTGGGGGTCAATCTAAAAATGCCAACAGGTTTAAAGTACTCTTTTATTTTTGCACTTTCACACCTATATAAGTATTTTGGTTTAATTTCTCAAGAACGGATAAAAGGGCAAACAGAGAAGAGTTAACTCTTTCTATCCCAAACATTTTCTACCAAACTACCTTCACCTTTCTTTCTTTCCCCCACAATACACTGCTAGACTGACTTTTATAAATAGCCGTTTTGGAAGGATTCCCCCCTTCTTGCCCCCCCTTTGAAAAATTACCTAAAGCCTTTTTTTTCCCCAAGCAAGTTAATGTGAACTTGGGAATGGCAATTAAATTGTCAGAATTAAAAAATTTGTTTTTAACTAGAAGGTAGCCAGAAGTATAGTCATGGGGCTGGTATTGATTGTCTGAACAGAGAACATTAGTCTTCAGGTATTTATTCTGCCACCTCTGCACCAGAGGTTCTCCTTCAAATCAAATCAATCCGTGGAAAAGATTGGTTCTTGCTACTAAGACATATACCTAGGCTGCAACAGAGCTGGTTGTTGTTGTTGTTGTTCTCTCTAGATTTTACTGAACAACATCTAGGCTTCCACTTGTTTCTGAATAATTTTCAGAGTTGCAAATTGTGTTTTTTCCTAGGTTGTGAGCTGTCCGGGGTGGAGAATACATCTGGTTTTATTTGAAAGAAAACAAGCAGTTTATAACGTGCATCTACTAATGAAAAGTGTACTAAAATCTATGCTTTCAAGTCTGGTTACTGCAACAGTCCTTTTCCATTATATATGCATTATTTATCACTGTCTTCCATTTGGCAAAATCCCTTATGCCCAATTTCAGGTTTTGGTTTTGGTCTTGTTTGTTTTGAGAAAAGCTTAAATAGGCAGTAGGGAACCTTTTATTAATTATTTAAAAATGCTTTTGCTTCAGAGATATGTAAAGTTATTTGAAATAGAATAATTCATGCTAAATTATTGATAAGAAATCATAAAATACCAGGGCAAACATTCTCCAAACTCTAAGGAGATATCCTTAGAATTTAGAATCTACATCATGAAAGAAGGGCCTGGAAGTCTGGTTCCAAAAATCTGAAAATAATTGTAGTTTATGACCTGAAATTGGTTAACATTAAAAGTCTACAAACACAATTCATAAATAGATGGCGTGACTGCTCCAACTGACCTTTCTGACAACTGTACCTTGTGAGATGTAAAAGCAAAAACACCACACCAAAAATCCCAACTCCCCAGAAAAACAATACAAACCCTCACAACCTTTGTATTCCTATACATTATATATAGTTTCCAGTTGAATTTGAATTTGTACTTTGGTCATCTGTTTTACGCTTTGCCAGTGGAAAGTCCTGGAGCAAAACAATTGCATACATATGCACACTGAGTCAGGCAGATAGCAATTATCTACATTTTCAGAAATCACATTAAATAATGACTTATGGTAAACTAGAATATTCACTGGATAAAGAAACAAGACTGGAAGCAGACAACAAAGGCAGAATGCCATTAAATTCAGAATAAAACAACCCCAAGAAATTAAGTGTAATAAAAGCCTGTTAAGGATGTCAAATTCTGAACAGAAAGGCAGACAGAAAACAACTAGCTCTATTTAAATTACCAGGATTAGCTACCAGCTATGCCTATTACCTACCTATAAACTAGGGCTACTTTTACTCACTATTCTTTTGTATTGACAAAAATGGTGCTCATTTTATGATAAACTGAGTATGAGACATAGCCTCTGAAATGTTGCATGGATTAATGAAAGTATCACATTAGTATGAAAGATGAGTAAGTGTGTGCTTACTTACAGAAGAATTAGTTACACAAATATAAATAGGAGCTGTAAATATTTTGCAATAAATAGATACTTTTCAGTATTTTGATAAACAGCATAAAGCTTAAATACAAAAATATGAGTAGAATATATAAAACTGTGATGACACCTATTCAACTTGAAGTACACATAATATTAAAGGCGGGCAGTTGTTTATCCATGGAGTATTAAACAGAAGGAAACCTTGTGCCCTTAAAGTCCACGGAACAGAAACAACACACAATTTTAAGAACAACAAGCCCCAAAGCAAAAAAATGGGCTAATTAATTCTACATCTTGTTCCTCTTTCTATAGTCAAAGATGTAGGGCTCTCCAAACATTGCTTTCAGATCACTTTATTGACTATTCTCTGTACGGCCATTTATTTTAGAGGACTGATGTCACATTTGGCATTATATCAGCTGACATATTGTAGACATTTTCTCCCAGAAATGGCTCTTTAAGGCTGAGTGCAAGAGGTTAAGATGCCTGACGGAAACTAACTTTATGACAGTGATGTTCTTCTATATTCATACAACAGTCTTAATAATTTTAAATTAGCATTAAGTTTATGCCACCACATATATGTATGTGTATGCAGTAAATCACAGGCTAAAAAAAGACTTAAATTTAAATTATTCTCCTCGATGACATGTACCTTCAAGGTGAAGGGTACTCAGTTTTAATTATAAGCAAATTATTTTTAAATACAAGAAAGATTTTTCTTCCTTATCGATGTATCTTCATTAGGTCACAAAGCCAGACAGTTCTAGACTAAACCCCAAAGTTCATTTGCTTTGGCTGTTTTTTTGCTTATCTTTTTGGTTTATTACAGAATTCTCAAACTGATTATTGTATTAGTTTTATAAATACATTTCTCCAGAACAGACATAGCAGCATGTAGTTGAGTGATCCCTGATAATAAAATGGGGGGAAAAAAGGATAAAAAATGCAATCGCCTTTTTTAAAATCCCCAGGTAGAAATCCTCATTACCATTTGGTGCTTGAGCAATACTTCCTGCTTCAGCATTTCTTGCTATTTCTTATATATCAAATTCTTGCAAAAAAACTTGAGGACTTGAATAAAAGTGTGAATACCGTTCAGCTTCAGAAGTGTTATTTTTCTGTTAATGTATCTGTAACGATCCACAGATATGTGCTAAGGCTAACTGAAAAAACTGCTGTGGATTTCTGAAGAGGAAAGATTGTTTTCTGAAGTTGCTAAAGTATAAATTGGTAATTTACTACAAGAAAGCTTGTCCATGATTAATGGCAAAATTGCATCTGCTTTTCTTCTGCTTAGCAAGAACTATACTTGTAAATATTGTATGCAAAGTATGCACAATGTGCCAGCTCAACTAAGATGTAATGAAGAGGCTTATCAAATACCAGCATTGCTTACATGAAGTAATGGTCAGTTTATCTTTGTATTGAACGTGCCTGCAATGCAATGACAAAAGCCTTTGGTGTTTGGGACAATTTTCTAGCATCTTATAGGAATGAAGGTCTGGTCTTTACTGCCACATACTGTAACCTGCTGCTATTGGCAAGAGGCAGATTTTACACTGACCATGTTCTCCGGCTGCTTTTAGTGTCGCTTCAGGATGTGTCGATCCAAGGGGGTTACGCACAAATCGTCGCCGGCGCCGCAAGTCATCTTCCCAGTAGTCAAGGCGCCAGAACTCACGAGGACGACTACAATGAAACAGAGGAGCCACATATGTTAGCAATTATCAAACAGCATGGTAGCGCTGAATTTCTGCATAAAGCTCTCCTTGTTTGCGCTGCTTTTGCCTTTTTTCTTTTTAACCTCCCCCCTTTCTGCAATCTTTTACTTAGGTATGTCCTTGAAAATAACAATATCACCTTCCAGTCTAAGGAACTCCTTTCCCTTTTTTCTTGGAAGGTGAAATGAGCACTAAATACATCATTTTGAAATGAATTGCTGACAGTGTGATCAGTTTCCCCACACTCTAGTGGCATGTGCTCCGATTTCAGCCTCATTTCAGCCTCAGCAGGGCACCTTTCTCAGTGACTGCATTTATAAACCAGAATAGGGAAAAGGCTATTATAAATATGGTATAGCATTACCTATATTAATCAAAGTCTGTCCCCCTTCATTTTTCTTCCTAATTTGTGCCTTTTTGCACAAGGTCAGTAAATCATGCCATGAATTCTTGGTCCAGAAAGTGTTAACTTTAATGAATACCTCAGTTACATGGTTATGTATGTGATAATAAAATATTACTCTGTTTAGATGTGCAGGAATTTAATTAAAATAATCTCTTAAAATATTCATTACATTTAGCCCCTGAGGCTTAGAACAACACAAGAAAATGCATTTCTTTTCCATTTACTGTTTTTAAATAAACCATTCCAGGAGAGTGAAACAGCAATCTATTTTCAAGCAAATCAGATTGGATTTCTGGTTTATGTAGTTGTGTTTTTACATTTAATTAAAAACTACATGTTATGATGTGTAATAATTGCTATATTGAAGGCATACTTCTAAAAAATTACCTCTAGAAAAGGTTATATCAAATTCATTATTTTCCATTGTACTCTCCAAATATACGTAGATCTTTGTAATATGGTCATATATAAGTGCCACTTACTATCTTGTTAGATGATCATGAATGAATGCCATTGTAAAACAGTATTTTAGCCTAGAGAATGTACCAAAAAAGGACTATTTCAGGTATAGTAAATAAACAAACAGAAAATGCCTGAAGCACAGAATAGCTATGATAGCCTGAAAACCTGTATGCCCAAATTAAAAAAAAAACAAAACACTTATTTTGTTTGTTAACATAGGAAGTATTAAAACAGTAGATGAAAATGCATATATATATATATATTCCATTTCTGGTCCAGGAGCTAATAGAAAGTATACCTGTCAACACTGACAAATGAATAGGAATGACTAATTTACAGATCATGATGTTAAAAATACTTGGTATCTACAGTCTTAGTTCTGAGGTTTAAAGACAGAAATGCATTTTACTTAAGGTAAATCAAGGTTTCAAACACACATGGTAACAAAAGCCAGAATTATTAACATAGCCCTACTCCCCAACACCATTTGTAGAGATAAAAAATTGTGACTGAAAATCATTTTATGAAAATGGAGAGTGTCTTTGCATCTACCTTCATTAAAATTCTATGCCTTTTGCTAACACCAAAGAAAAGGCAGTGCTATTCTTCATCTTCCTCATTTCTTACTTTCAGAAAAATACTGAAGTATTGAAATCAAATGCCCCAGTATCTTATTTCACACTTTGTCTGTGCTGCAATAATGCTAAAATTCAAATGCTTTGATTATAAAATCCAATGATTTTGGAATACTTAACCAAAGAAAAATTATAAAACACAGGAAGATACGGGTTTATTCAAAAGTCTATTAATAACTTAAAATTTTCCATTAGTGATTATAGAAAAAAGGCAGAACACAGCTGGCTATGTGCATGCCTTTGATAGTCTTACAGCATGGATAGGCACTTCATCATTCTGCCTTCCTACATTTATCTGTTAAAATTATTATCAAATATCAGCCAGGATGCAGTCGTGAATCACAGACTGCTCCTCGTCTTCAGGGGAATGATACAATGAGGGTCTATTCATCAGTATGGCAATCGGCACAAGTAATTAGTTCCCTAGACTGAGATCTCCTACAAAGCTTATTTCAGTCCGCAACACAAACATATGACAATGGAAAGCTAATGGAAGCTGCTAAAATTTGTTAACCTCTTCTGCCATCAATCCTTCTGGTAGTCTACTGTGCTACAGTATTATGCAAAGATGGTAAATTATTAATTTGTCATTCATCTATCTTTCTACAGTTTTGATAGAATTAAGTGATGCCATTCTTCTGGGTAACAATTACAATTATACTGCATTACAAAACTATGCTAAAATTATTAGAAAAATAGGTAACAACGATCAGGCATGAAGTATTATCCTGAAACATAATATATCTTTAGTCCCCTACTTTTATTTTCAGTTTGGCATACAAAATTTGCATAGGATTCCGCCTCTTTCACCATTGTGCTGATTATTCACAAACAACAAAAACTAGACTGTGTAATTAGGTATTTATAACTACGAGAAACCACTGTATTATGAGGTTAAAAACCCCCTATTCTCTACACATAGAAAAGTATGTAGCAAAAACCTACACAGCCAAAAATAAACACCAATGCTGTCCAATTCTTACAACTGAGCAGTTTTTGAGAGCAGCTACTGGGAGAAATGCATACTAGTACCAATATAAACCTAAACATATATACATATATAAAAATATATACTCTAGAACAAGCAGCTTACTAGTAGGATCAATGAACTACTGCAGTCCCATGCCCTAAAGGCAATGCTGCAGCATGCAGACTTTACCTCTACAGCCAGCAGGAGACAGACATAAATATTGCTCTGATTCGGGCAGAACTGACCACTGGCAGACTGAAGAACCATGAAGTAAAGGGGCTAAGAAAGCAGATGCAGAGCATCAACTACAGGGAGAATTTGACAACAGAAGTTTCTGGCCTTACAATAAAGGCTGCCATATGGACTAGAGGTGCTATATGGACTGGATCAATGAACATAAGTACTTAATTAGCATAAGTGCAACAGCAACATTTCTCAGGGGATTGGGGATTTATGAATTATAAATCATATGATTTGCATGGATTTGCCAGGGCTCCCTCTAACATGATACATACTAATTAGTTCCTTAGTAACAATATTGATTTAATAGAAACAACGCTTTGATATTACATGTTTTACTCCAATAGCATAACCATTATTTTATCTTTCAAACAGTTCCCCAAACTACCAGGCTACATACTCAGAACTGAGATAAAGCCTTCCTTTCAATTCCTGTGTAACTAACTAGACTGTTACAGTTGTACAGAGATGAGACAAAATACAGAATGACCAATCTAACATGTATTCTCAGGACTTTGAGAGCATTATGCAAAAGAAAATGTCACTGTGGTCAGTGGGAAAAAAGTTTAAATGTTCACATAACTTCATTCCAAGACCAAGAAACCTATTTTTCCTAACAGTTTCAAAGATTAACACAACTGGAAACAAAACATAGTGACAGGTGTGCTACTTTTATTATGGTGTTATAGCAAAGGAATTTTAGGCGTGGGAATTACCTATTGGTCCTCATACCCCTATAGGAGATTTAAACTGAATCTAAGCAGTACAACCAGATAATGACAAGAGGACTGAAGAATTATTTCTTGTAATGCTTTATCCACTGTGTATTTCAAGACAGTCAGCTAACTCTATGACCACAGAAAAGAAGCAGTCAGAACAATAGCATGGCTAGGAAAATGTAAATCTACAAAAGCAATAGCCTCAGAGGTCTTAAGGATGCACTTGGGCCACCAGTTAATTGAGAATGGATTTTAGCACACCACAGAAGCACCCCTTCAGACCCTTAGATTAGTGAAGTACTAAACAAACAAACACAACACAGAAAAGAGAAACAAAGAAAAGGAAGGCAAGAGGAAAGCAGCACAGTTACAGAAATTGTCTGCAGACAGAGGATGACTAGAGCTCTAAATGACCTCTTCTATCTAGAAGGCTATCTAGCCTTAAAGGCAAGAAAACCTACTGACAAAAAGCAATTGCAACAAGCTTAAAAGCAGATGGAAACTAGATGGTCTATGCCCATGAAAAAAAATTTGTTACAACAACACAGTCTGCTATTATAGTCTTTTCACAGTCTACTATTTAAAGAAAAACAGTCCTTGGCCTGCTGTATGGCAATAACATACACTAAACATGGATCTGAAACATTAGTCAATGTGAATTTTGTGCTGCTAGAAATGACTGCACTGGCACATCGGGAAGCAGAGGCGGTTCCCAGGCAGAACAAGAACACAGGTGGTGATCATGACGTAAGTATAATACCTCATTCACATATCCTAAACCTATGTGAAGATACCAACACAAATTTCCAGACAACATACACCTCGTTGGAACTCTAACTGTATAGTTAAGTAGGTAAGTCAATTTCCAAACCTAATCAATCCTTGGTCTCTCCACTAAGACCATCAGCAAGGCAAACAATCAGTGATGCCAATTTCTAAGGTGTAAATGCTCACACAGACACCTAGGCTAAATTTGTTTCGTAGACAACCAAACAGAGTGTGGCAACACTTATTCATCAGTAACAACAGTATAGATTTGAAAGGAAACCTCGAAGAAGGCACCTCTGCAATTTCTCCATCACCAACTGCAAACCTACTACAACTTCAGTTTTAATTTGTTCAGCATTTTGGTTGCAATGGCTCATCAAATGCATAACAGCAGGTGCTACTAAGAAATTACATAGAAGAGCAACTGTAGAATGTAAACAGAGACTCCAAATTTTTAAGAAAAAAATATGCTGGACTATTGCAATGCTGTTCAGGAATATTTCTTCCTCTACGTCTAGAGAACTTTTGTGTCCCATGTAAATACTTCATGTATTTCCATGTAAAATACTTTAAGAACTCATGCCAGACATCTGCTGCAAGATACACATTTTTCTCCAAAAACAAAGAAGCAATTGTATTCGCATTTGACTGTCAATCCAAAGATAGAAGGTGAAGTTCTAGAAAGCACTGCAGAAATCTTGATGAAGTACCACTGGCAGACTGCAAGGCATCATGTAACGTAAGTCTGCTTTATCTTGCAAATTGAAATCCATTGCATTTTCATGCAGCTGGATGTGCAGAATATTAACTGAAATCTCTTATATTTTGCACGTCATCATAAAATGCAAGGTCTGTTCCACTGACTTGATAAAATGCAATTTCAGAAAACAAGGAAAGCATTTTCTGAATCCTTTCAATATTCTTGTGATGAGCTTTCACGAACTCTGATCTAAAAAAACCCGTCATACCAGATTACCTAATTATGATTAGCCACATGTCTATAAGTACTAATCTAAACAATGCTTTGTGCACATCAATTTGTGTATTACTGATTTGTGACATGATCAAAATACGTAACACATTTTTGAAAATAAAGCATTGAGCTTAATGATGGTAAAGCGAACACTGAAGATGCAACTTGACAAGCAATTCTCAGCAGCAGTACCAAGTTCAGCTTCTCCTGCAGAGATCCCATGCACAAGGGTTTGCGTTGCCATGTGGTAAACCTAAATTAGAGTACTGATGCAGTAGGGAAAATGACTGGTTTTTAGTAAATCAGATTCTTGACCTGATTCCAAAATTTGTCTGTATTATCAAAAGACACAGGAAAAAGTTCGATTAGTATTAAGTCAAAGTTGCTGCTAAAATATTACTTGGCCAGCTACACTTTGTCTCAATGTGTGTATTTCACAGCACTTCACTGATGATGTGTCTACTTCAGAACATTAAAGATTAATTCACTCCTGACAAGTGCACTGAGATCTTTAGAAATGCTACCTACATTACCTGTATTTGGTGGCAAAACTAGTTAAAGATCATCTACTCTCCCTCCCTCAGCTTCATTCACATAAGCATCTTAGAATTAAACTTGACTAGGGATGTTAAAGATAACAGGAATGGATTCTATAGGTATATTGCAAACAAAAGACAGACTAGGGACAACGTGGGCCCTCTCTGGAAGCTATCGGGAGAACTAGCTACACAGGATTTGGAGAAGGCTGTGGTTCTAAATGACTTCTTTGCCTCTCAGTTTTCATTGGCAAGTGCTCTGACCACACCACCCAAGTCTTGGAGGGCAGACACAGGGACTGTGAGAATGAAGACCTTGGGCCCACTGTAGGAGAGGATCTGGTTCGAGACCATCTTAAAAACCTGAATGTGCACAAGTCCATGGGACCTGATGAAATCCATCCACGGGTCCTGAAGGAGCTGGCAAATGAAGCTGCTAAACTACTGTCCATCATATTTGAAAAACCATGGCAGTCAGGTGAAGTTCCTGATGACTGGAAGAAGGGAAATATAACCCCCATTTTCAAGAAGGGAAAAATGGATGACCCAGGGAACCACAGACCAGTCAGTCTCACCTCCGTGCCTGGCAAAATCTTGAAGCACATTCTCCTGGAAGGCATGCTAAGGCACATGAAAATCAACAAGGTGCTTGGTGACAGCCAGCGTGGCTTCACTAAGGGGAAATCCTGCCTGACCAATTTGGTGGCCTTCTATGATGGGGCTACAGAACTGATGGACAGGGGTAGAGAAGCTGATGTCATCTACCTGGACTTGTGTAAAGCATTCGACACTGTCCCACACGACATCCTTGTCTCTAAACTGAAGAGACATCAATTTGATAGGTGGACCACTCGGTGGATAAAGAACTGGCTGGATGGCTGCACACGAAAAGAGTTGTGGTCAATGGCTCAATGTCCAGCTGAAGACCAGTAACGAGTGATGTCCCTCAGGGATCGGTGTTGGGACCGGTCTTGTTTAGCATCTTTGTCAGTGACATGGAATTGAGTGAGATGCCAGCCTTATGAAGTTTAACCATGCCAAGTGCAAGGTCCTACACCTGGGTCGGAGCAATCCCAGGCACAGCTACAGGTTGGGCAGGGAAAAGATTCAGAGCAGCCCTGCAGAGAAGGACTTGGGGGTGCTGGTCGATGAGAAAATGAACATGAATCAGCGTCAGTGTACGCTCACAGCCCAGAAAGCCAACCGTATCCTGGGCTGCATCAAAAGGAGCGTGACCAGCAGGTTGAAGGAGGTGATCCTGCCCCTCTACTCTGCTCTCGTGAGACCTCACCTGGAGTATTGTGTGCAGTTCTGGTGTCCTCAACATAAAAAGGACATGGAACTGTTGGAACAAGTCCAGAGGAGGGCCACGAGGATGATCAGGGGACTGGAGCACCTCCTGTATGAAGACAGGCTGAGAAAGTTGGGGCCATTCAGCCTGGAGAAGAGACCTCATAGCAGCCTTCCAGTATCTGAAGGGGGGCTATAAGGATGCTGGACAGGGACTCTTCAATAGGGACTTTAGCGATAGGACAACGGGTAATGGGTTAAAACTTAAACAGGGAAAGTTTAGATGGGATATAAGGAGGAAGTTCTTTACTGTAAGGGTGGTGAGGCACTGGAATGGGTTGCCCAGGGAAGTTGTGAATGCTCCATCCCTGGCAATGTTCAAGGCCAGGTTGGACAGAGCCTTGGGTGACGTGGTTTAGAGTGAGGTGTCCCTGCCCATGGAACTAGTTGGAACTAAATGATCTTAAGGTCCTTTCCAACCCTAACTATTCTATGATTCTATGATCTACACTAAACCTAATCACAGTAACAATTCTGAGCTTGCTAGGCTTCAATGCTTTTATTCTGTTGTATATTAGTAATCTGTTAACACTGCAGTCTCAACAGCTGTTATGTAACTAAAAATGAGGGAAAGAAATGCACAGGTGAAGGGAAGAGAAGGGAAAGGGAGAGGAAGGGAGAGGAGGACAGATCTGTAATGCCCAGGTTTGCATTTTAAAAAAATGGTATAAATGCTGTTCACATGCTTTTGTGCAGTAGTTGGGATATTATGTCTTTGTCTCAACCACCCATTAGACACTGCAGGTACCATTCCCCACCCAAGCCTTCCAACCTCTGTTTTGAATCATATAAAAAAATCTGTTCCCATCTAACTAGCATGTAAAACAAAACCATAAGACTGATGCCAACTTCAGGTATCACAGAGACTCTTTTCTGCACTGACAAGCATTGAATTTCTCATTTAAAAAGCAATCCGGAAAAAATGTTGATTTTAAATGTTTCAGTCTCCCTCTACACATTCTGAAGTCATGGTAAAGACACGGGCTTGTCTTTACCAAAGTCAGGGTAAAGACAAGCCCACCTTTAATGTGTTACTGTCTTAGACGATGGTGCTATTAACCTCCAGTTTAAAAACAGTTCTTTTTATGTATGAGTTTATGTATGCTCTTCTTTCATCTTTATTAACCCCTTGGTGGCCAAACACAGCCCAGCTTTTTTGGAGGCAGCATTCTTTGAAGTGCTGGCATTCCAGTGCACACTGATACTTCAAAGAGGGCTCACTTAAGTGCATGATACAGTAGTAATCATGTATTCTACAACCACTACCTTATCTTAGACTGATCTTATTTTGATCAGTCTAAAGCTGCACTTTAAAAGATGTCACCCTAAGACACAGTTCATTTCTTGTTGCAGTTCCATCAAGATTAATTGTAATTAAACTGAAATGAAAACTACACCTCTATCAGAAACTAACATGAAAACTTTATTTTGGCTTTGAGCAAAATTAGTTCAGACATGATTCAGACATGGAAGAATGGATGTATTGCAAATTTGCAAACAGATGCTTTGACTTTGTTGCTTATAAGTATTTCCAGATCTCACACATCCTATACCTGATAACAGACAACAACTTTTCTTTTTCAAAATAACTCTAGTTAATACAGATCCCATAAACTATTTTTCATATTGAAAATAAAAACTACCATAACATACAAAAAATAGGTACAATCCACGTCAATGGAGTTTTCTTGCTATTTGCCTGATAATGTGGAAATTTAGGCTGCAATATGAGCAATGGAATATAAAAGTATAGGTTGGAGGCTATATAATAAAGGAGCCAGCTCAATATCCATCTCCTTAGCTATTCCTACTGGTTCTGATCAATTGCTAAGGGAAGTATCATGGCAAAGGGTACTAGGTGGTAAAGGGGCTCGAGATAGTTGGTCAGCATTCAAGAACCACTTCTTCAAAGCTCAGGAACAGAGTGTCCCAATGAGTAGGAAGTCAAGTAGGGGAGCCAGGAGACCAGCATGGTTAAACAAGGAACTGCTGGGCAAACTCGTACGGAAAAAGAGAATCTATGGATTATGGAAGGAGGGGCTGGCCACTTGGGAGGAATATAGGACAGCTGTTAGAGGATGTAGGGAAGCAATCAGGACAGCTAAGGCCTCCTTGGAACGTAATCTGGCAAGTCGGGTCAAGGACAATAGAAAGGGCTTCTTCAAATACATAGCGGATAAAACTAACACAAGAAGCAGTATAGGCCCACTGCTGAATGAGGTGGGTGCCCTGGAGACAGAGGATATAAAGAAGGCAGAGGTGTTGAATGCCTTCTTTGCGTCTGTCTTTACTCCTGCAGACTCTCCCCGGGGGACCCAGATTCCTATAGCCCTGGAAGGAGTCAGGATAAAGGAGGAGTTTGCTTTGGTAGATGAGGATTGGGTTAGGGATCAGTTAAGTAATCTGGACATGTATAAATTGATGGGTCCGGATGGAATACACCCGTGGGTGCTGAGGGAGCTGGCGGAGGTCATTGCTGAGCCACTCTCCATCATCTTTGGTAAGTCGTGGGAAACAGATGAGGTGCCTGAGGATTGGAGGATGGCAAATGTCATGCCGGTCTATAAGAAGGGCAAGAAGGAGGACCCGGGTAAGTATAGACCGGTCAGCCTTACCTCCATCCCTGGAAAGGTGATGGAACAACTTATTCTTGACACCATCTCTAGGCATATCAAGGATGAGGGGGTCATTAAGAGCAGCCAACATGGCTTTACCAAGGGGAAGTCATGTTTGACCAACCTGATAGCCTTCTATGAGCAAGTAACTAAGTGGATGGATGATAGTAGAGCGGTAGGTGTGGTTTTTCTTGATTTCAGTAAGGCATTTGATACTGTCTCCCACAGCATCCTCATAGATAAGCTAAGGAAGTGTGGGCTTGATGATCAGGTAGTGAGGTGGATCAAGAACTGGTTGAAAGGAAGAAGGCAGAGAGTTGTGGTCAATGGGGCAGAATCTAGCTGGAGGTCTGTGACCAGTGGAGTCCCTCAGGGGTCGGTGCTGGGACCAGTGCTGTTTAATATTTTCATCAACAACCTGGATGAGGGAACCGAGTGTACCCTCAGCAAGTTTGCTGATGATACTAAACTGGGAGGAGTGGCTGACACACCAGAGGGCTGTGTTGCCATTCAGTGAGACCTGGACAGGCTGGAGAGTTGGGCGGAGAGGAACTTGATGAAATTCAACAAGGGCAAGTGGAGAGTCTTGCATCTGGGGAAGAACCACCCCATGTACCAGTACAGGCTGGGGGCTGACCTGCTGGACAGTAGTGAAGGGGAAAGGGACCTGCGGGTCCTGGTGGATAGGAGGATGACCATGAGCCAGCAACGTGCCCTTGTGGCCAAGAAGGCCAATGGCATCCTAGGGTGCATTAGAAAGGGTGTGGTTAGTAGGTCAAGTGAAGTTCTCCTCCCCCTCTATTCTGCCTTGGTGAGGCCGCATCTAGATTATTGTGTCCAGTTCTGGGCCCCTCAGTTCAAGAAGGACAGGGAATTGCTTGAAAGAGTCCAGCGCAGAGCCACAAAGATGATTAAGGGAGTGGAACATCTCCCTTATGAGGAGAGGCTGAGGGAGCTGCGTCTCTTTAGCTTGGAGGAGGCTGAGGGGTGACCTCATCAATGTTTACAAATATGTAAAGGGTGAGTGTCAGGATGATGGAGCTAGTTTTTTTTCAGTGATGTCCAGTGATAGGACAAGGGGCAATGGGTGTAAACTGAAGCATAGGAGGTTCCATGTGAACATCAGCAAAATTTCTTTACTGTGAGAGTGACAGAGCACTGGAACAGGTTGCCCAGGGGGGTTGTGGAGTCTCCTACGTTGGAGATATTCAAGGCCCGCCTGGGACAAGTTCCTGTGTGATGTACTCTAGGTTACCCTGCTCTTGCAGGGGGGTTAGACTAGATGATCTTTTGAGGTCCCTTCCAACCCTTAGGATTCTGTGATTCTGTGATTGTGATGCTTTCACCTCAAGCATATGCATAGACAGGACCTGTATCTTTTCTCATTAACTACAGCATCAGAAAATTTTCTGTGAGGAATAAAGTACATTGAAATATTATGACTCAGATTAATTCTTTCCAGTAGTTTGGAATTTGAGATTATAATCTTTCAGCATTTCTGGATATACGGATCAACTTTTGACCAAACTAAGAAAATTTCCTCAGATGTGTTGTTTTGTTTGTATATTGTTCTAACCCCAGAAGTATTAAACACAGGAATTACAGTAAAGCTTTTCCCCCAAAAAAATCTTAGATTTGACCTGCACCAAACATTTTAGCTTCACTACCATCTCTTCTAGAAGAAACAGGATGAAATCAGATTCCCACATACCTGCACTTTAACAGCTGTGGCTAACCTGTATCTTTTTTTTATAGATCCCTTAACAGCTGGATACTTCTTTTGCTTCCATAAAAATTTAATAGTGCACCCCTCTGATTCAGCAAATGTTTTTCTGTTCTATGTTCTTCTAAAGGAAGGTAAACTCGTTTTTCTTTTGTCATATGCTTTCAGAGTCCTCTGTCAGAAAAATCTAAACCAAGTGTTCTTTTTTCATTCCCCCCCCCCCCCCCCCCCCCCCAAGAAGTTAAAATTAGTATCTAGCAATTAAATTAACACAGTATTTGACAAACACTGAAGAGAGGAACAGGAAAGATGACTGAGACGTTGGTACAACATCCACAGTTTTCCTGCCCAGAATGAACCTCTGCAAGGTGGTGCAAGGTCTGTTAAAGATTACTTGCCCAAGTAAGTTCTGCATTCAAGAGAGACCAAGCTGCTAGTTCTTTTGACAGGAAAGAGACTGCCCTCCAACTTAGGAGAGAGGGCCTGCTTACACATAAAGTTTTGAGGCTCTGGGTGGTTTGTTTTGTTTTTAAATTTAGAATGAGAAGAAAGTCTTCTCTGAGGTCTCTAAATGACTACATATCAAAATGACTACATACCAAAAATATATGCATTTGTCTTTTTATTGTGGACAGAATATGGGGAGATTAGAGAATTCCCCCCTCACCCTCTTGCTTAATCACAACTTACATTAGGGGGAACAGGTAACTCAGGTCCACAGCATGTAGCTTTAAACAGTACACTGAATTATTAGAGACACCCAACTTCAACACTACCTGTATTTCTCCCACTCTCTATCCAAAATTGAAGCTTAGATTTAAAAAAAAACAACATTCAACCACCAACAAACTAACCAACCAACAAAAAAATAACCACCAAAAAAGCCCAAACCCAAATAAAACCACTTTTACAAGCATGTTTTAATAGCTAACACTTCTCTGAGAGATCTAATTCAGGATTTAAAGATCTGAGGAAGGCAAAAATCTGGGAAATGACTTCATTGCGTGATGACTGCAGGAACATATGTAAGAAAGAGTTGAAGTAACGGCAAACATTGTATCACTCTCAGAGACAGGAAACAGTAAGTACAAGGCAGCAAGACCACTAAAGCACATGGAACAAGACTCTTGTTACTATACTAACATAGCACAGTCAGGAAACAACAACAGGACTCAAAAATCTTTAAAAGGTTTAACTTATTAAACATATTTCTCTGAAAGCCTTGCAAAAAGTCTCTAAAAATAAAAACACAGCACTGAATTATGATGAAGCACCCTTTCCTGGAACACAGAGAATACTGTATTTACTCAAGCTTTAAATGAAGAAAAAAGTATCCTGAAAACACACCTTATCTTCTGTTATATGTAGTCAATGAACCAGGAGATAAAAGGCTGGCAATTAACAGACATTGCACAGAAGCATGCTCAAAACTATTACCTGACACAGACTGCAAGTGAAGCTGTCACTGAACTGTTCTTTGCGAGGTGGTAGGTATCAGCTCATACCAAGACCCCGCAGGTGGCATAAAGAATACTGCTTTACACCCATCTGCCTCACAGCTCGCAAGAACTCTGTGTGAAACAACAGATACATTACGCTACTGAGGATGGAGAAGCAGCATTACGCTATAGACATTAGGGTCTATACAAGTAGGAAAAATGTTTCCAAGATGGAGAAAATAAGCTAACAAAAAGTTGGAATCTTTATTTGGAAAGGTGAAAATGCATATTTGGGGCCAACATCAAGAGGTTGGGAGGCACTATGTAGATGGTTTTCTGCGTGCACCCATCATTGTCATCCCATATTTAGATAAATAAGGGACTATTTCATGCCTGGTTACTCAGTGCTAATTTGAGCTCCCCTACATATCTGCAGCTTCAATCACCCACGCTATCAAAGCTAGCTGAAGCTACTGAACTGCTTCCTGAGATTCACTGGTGCCTCAAGAGTCATAATGGTTCTGAAAATAGTTACTAGGTCCTCTAAAAATTACAACTACCCTCTGGCTACATTAACAAAAGGGAAGTGCAGAAACCACCCTTATTCATGTTACAGAAGTTACCAAAGGACTACTTGCAATAAGGCATAAGCAACGTTAGAATGCTAAACCACCCAAGCTTTTTGTAACATGGGAATTGAAGAGGTTAGCCTAGGAGAAAAACTTGTATGGTGAAACATTACAAGCATCTGAGAAGACATAAACTTCTCAGACAGAAATCTAGCAACAGATAACTTGAATGCTTGGACTGAGCAATACAAGAGACATCGCGATACTCTTTCATGCACATCTCCCTACTTTACACTCAAGACTAACAGCATTAGCATTTAAATCCAATGTTATAGAACAGGATTGATAACAAAAACTGTAAAATGAAAGCTGAAGAAGCAACAAATCGGGAAATGTTTCCTGTTTCATCTCAGTGATTTAAAAATGAGTATGACCCTCCCCCCAGATTCTTTCCCCTCTGTGTTAGCATACTGAAAAATGAAGCTTTTTCTTGACCGGACAAGGTTTCCGACTTTTCCCTCTCCAGCCAGCTACTCCTTTATTTGCTTTTAAGCAAATTTACAAGCAACAATATCTCAGAGTTTCAAGTCGAATGTAACACCCCCCCCCCCCAAAAAAAAAACAAAACAAACAACCCAAACCAAGCAAACAAAACCCCCAAAACAACAGTAAGGAAACCAACATACCACTTTAGGTTCTTTCCCAACATACAAGCATAGAAGCATAGAATACTTAGAGTTGGAAAGGACCTTAAGATCATCTACTGCCAACCCCCCCGCCATGGACAGGGACACCTCACACTAAACCATGTCACCTATGGACTCTGTCCAACCTGGCCTTGAGCACCGCCAGGGATGGAGCATTCACAACTTCCTTGGACAACCCATTCCACTGCCTCACCACCCTTACAGTAAAAAACGTCTTCTTTATACCCAATCTAGACTTCACCTGTTTAACTTTTAACCCATTACCCCTTGTTCTATCACTACAGTCCTTAATGAATAGTCCATCCCCAGCAATCCTATAGCCCCCCTTCAGATACTGGAAGGCTGCTATGAAGTCTCCACGCAAGTCCAAGTAGATGACATCAGCTGCTCTACCCCTGTCCATCAGTTCTGTAGCCCCATCACAGAAGGCCACCAAATTGGTCAGACAGGATTTCCCCTTAGTGAAGCCACGCTGGCTGTCACCAAGCACCTTGTTATTTTTCACATGCCTTAGCATGCCTTGCAGGAGAATCTGCTCCAAGGTTTTGCCAGGCACGGAGGTGAGACTGACTGGTCTGTAATTCCCCGGGTCATCCATTTTCCCCTTCTTGAAAATGGGGGTTATATTTCCCTTCTTCCAGTCATCAGGAACTTCACCTGACTGCCATGATTTTTCAAATATGATGGACAGTAGCTTCACAACTTCATTTGCCAGCTCCTTCAGGACCCGTGGATGGATTTTATCAGGTCCCATGGACTTGTGCACATTCAGGTTTTTAAGATGGTCTCGAACCAGATCCTCTCCTACAGTGGGCCCAAGGTCTTCATTCTCACAGTCCCTGTGTCTGCCCTCCAAGACTTGGGTGGTGTGGTCAGAGCACTTGCCAATGAAGACTGAAAGGCAAAGAAGTCATTCAGAACCTCAGTCTTCTCCAAATCCTGTGTAGCCAGTTCTCCCGATAGCTTCCTGAGGGGGCCTACATTCTCCCTAGTCTGCTTTTCATTTGCTGTGTACCTGTAGAATCCCTTCCTGTTGTCTTTAACATCCCTAGCTGAGTTTAATTCTAACTGGGCCTTAGCTTTCCTAACCCGGTCCCTAGCTTCCCGGACAACATCTCTGTACTCTTCCCAGGCCACCTGTCCTTGCCTCCACTTTTTATAAGCCTCTATTTTCATTGAAATGACTTTCTCAATATTAAGCCATTCTTCTTGACACAGCAATCCCACCACAGAGGAAAATTAAATGGACACAACGCTGTCACTCACAAGTGGAAATAAGTCATATGCAACAAAGAATCTCTGTCCCACAGACACTCAGTACCACTAAGAAATGCCCCACCAGAGGGAACTGAGCAATCTGGGGCAACTCACACTGGACCTCACAAAAACTGCACCACTCCAATAGCACCACCATCCATGCAAACGACGCCCTGCCCCCTGCATCCACTGGACAGAAAGAGCACGAGAACAGCTGTACCTTTTCTCACCAAAAGTCTAACCTCAGATTCTGCATCCAAAAATGTCAGTGGTGGCTTAAGGAAGAGTAAGATCAAACTGATCTTGTACAAATTCCCCCTCAACACGCTTCCAGTTTCCAGCTATTTTCAGCCCAGGGGTTTTCCTGTGTCTAGTGTGGTTTGTCTATTTATACTCCTTCCTCCTCCTAGTGTGTTTCTTTTCCAAGTGCTCATGTACAGTGGAGAAACAGACTTCAAACAAACCCAAGTACCAGTGACCTCAACCCCCAAGTCTAGGCCTTGGAGAAAATTACTACAGTGAAAACCAAGAAGCTGGAAATGTGCTAATTTTTGTGAATTTCTGTTCTAATGCGTCACTACAGCATCAACGTAGAGAGTTTTAAGTGGCATAGGCAAACCTTAGTTTCTGGACTACAGAATTCAATGTGTGTATGTATAAATCAAGTATTTGTATAGTATGTGATACTGTTAATGTTCATTAAAAACAACAGTAGGGACACTGAAGAGAAAAATCCTTTAGGTACTAAATAAGAAGCTCCTAAAAAAAACATAAATTGCATATTTAAAATCTGGAATGCAAATGTGAGAGCAGAACATTTCTCTGTAACAACCACACAATTCTCCACATTTTTTTGCTGGAGATGTTAATTCTTTTTTTATGTAAATTCTTCAGGGAAGATTATTTAAGACCATAGCACTGTTAAATTACTGTGCAGATACTTGTAAGCATAATTTAGGTATACTGCACTACGATGTACATTTTCTTACTGAACATAATCTTCCTCCCGCATGTATAAGCTGTATGTGTAATTATCTGTAGTCACACCTTTTTCCATTATTCAGCATTAGAAATAATCATGTATTATCCCAGCTAAACTAACTTCCTTTTTTCAGAAGCCTATGATGAAAAAATTAAAGAATCCAAACATTTTGACACAGTATATACTAAAACTTCTCCAAGAAAACTTGTTTACAACATTTGTTAAATCCTTCACAGAAAACATTCTTAAAATCACGGTAAAAGAATTAAGAAGCATTTTTTCTTTTTTGCAATTAGCTTCTCTGCTGACAGAAGAGTCCATTCAGACTGACACTCAAAACTGAGAAAAGGCTGTTTCATTTCATCACAAAAATGGAATGTTTTCACTTTCTTTTTCAAAATAAAAAGGCCATATATTTTGTGAGAGATTTCAGGGATGAGATAAAGTGAGAAGTTTTCTATTGCTGTAAAAAAAAATAATAATTATTTCAGAAGATAAACCATTTTTTCTCATGTCAGAAGGAAGATGAATGCAGCCATTAATGAAATAAACAAAGCTCCAGAAAGAAATAAAACCCCATTAATTTACATGCAAACCAGTTTCTTGTTGTTTTTTTTTTAAGTGACTTACGAGTTTCCATTTGGACTGTTTCAAATACTGAATATATACACAGCTACTTGTACTACATTTTCTTTCAACTAAAAATTAAAAATAGCAATGAAAACAATGGCAAAGGGACTCAAATAAAACCTGATCTTTTGCTACAACTTCTCAAGGTCACAGGATTCATTTTCAGTATCATGCACCATTAAAATTTACTTTGTTGTACTAGTCACTAAGAGGGACAGAGAATGTGGTTTTCAGAAAAGGGACGGCTTTCATCTAGACTTTCACCCTCTTTATAGGGAATAACTTTGCTGAACATTGGAAATGAAATACATGTGTGAAGCTATTTGGGCAAGCAGCAAATACAGCAATAGCAATGGATTACTTACCAGACCATATGATAGAAGTCACCAATCTTTGATACTAATCACGGCAATATGGTATTTTCCCCCAAAATTTCCCATGAGGGAAGGGGGCAGTGAGAGGAGAAGGGGCAAACTGACAATCATCACAGAGATTACAGCTCGCTGTTTGGGATTTGCGGATGAGAAATTAACACATTAAACAAATGTTTGTTGGCTGAATTTATTTTGTGATGTGGATTCAATGGCTTTTGAGTGTTTAATAAACAGTAGGTTTGCAGGTAATTCTACTTGGCCAAAAGTCTCCTAGGGTATTATTTTAATTTCAATTTACTATACTTGAATCGTTTGTGATAAAATTTCACAAGTCAAAGTTAGCTGTGTGAAGAGAACTTCAATTTTGCCACACAGAAGCTGTTGCCTAAAGTATTTCTTTGGTTATCTCTGCACAAAGCTGCTCGGTATGGCCATGCTAAAGGCTTTGGAAGTTCACAGCCTGTATACAATCAGTAGGTGTTTGCTAATGGTAAAACAACTTTGAAGACGCTGCCCGTCCTTCCCCAGGTCTCTCAGACTCCCCTTCAACACACTTCTCTCACGTCCCTCTCAGACTGTGACCTCACACGCATCAAACCCACACTGAAGAACAGTTTTACTTCCTATCCATGACAAACACGAATTATAGAAGAGATAAAGAGCCTATGACGTAACAAAGAAAGTATCTAGATGTGGAAGCCATGGAAGACAAATATATGAGGGGAATGATTAGCATACATGATCTGCTGGGGATCAAGCTAAGGGCAGTTGGGAATCAGCAGGACAAGAGACAGAGTATAGAAAGGGTGGCATAAAACCAGGTCTGGCTAGGACAAAAACATAGGAAAAAGCAATGAAAGGTGAAGAAAGAAATCTGATGAAAAATAAATGGGGACAAATGCAGACAAGCAAGAGCAGAAGGAAGGGGGAGGTGCGTATAAGAATATTTCTTCTATAATGTCCTTTTTAGGATACCTTCAGACCATACCACAATATTAGTCTGGTGCTCATTTGTGGTTTTTCTGAAGAGAGGGGTGAAGTAGTGTGTGTATGTGTATGCTGAACATACAGTACTTCCACTTTCAAAATTTCCCTGTCATGAAGTAATCTTGCAGCTGCTCCTTAAACCAGCAAAGATCTCAATCATACAAGTCATGTCTCACCTACCACTTCAAAAATAAATAAAATTAAATTAAAATAAATACACCACCACCACCCCCAGCTAAAATTACATCTTAGCATCTTCAGCAGCAGTAGCAGCAGCTTCATGAAAGTTACCAAATGAATCCATCCAACACCGTGAAGTTTTTAGCGATATCACTACAAGGTTCTTTAAGTAAAGACAAATAATACTGTGCTTATCCTGCCTTTTAACGTTTACATCAGGAGCCTGATGCTATACTCAGACACACACTGCAATAAGGCAAAGCTAGAAAATGTTTTTAGGAGTACAATACAGAAATAGTACACTCTCCACCCAGAAAAACTAAATAAAACCCAAAGAAACAAACACCCCTCCCCAATACTTTGAAACGACTTAATGAGGGCCACAAAGCACATTAGTACAGGTATTACATAGAAATGCAGCTCCTGGTTCCCAGTTTTGATATGGTTGCTCTTTCTGCCATCCTTAAAATGGCAATCCTTCAACTATTTATTTTTGAGGGTGCATCAAGGACTAGTAAACATCAAAGTGGAATGCTACAGTTTTCTTATTCTATAAAAATTTAGGAACAAAAAATATTTGCCTTACTAGGGCAGAGAGAGTACTCACGAAGGCTATCTCCTGTGTTTATAATTTAGAAAATATTGTTTCAGTAATTGAGCTTTAACACGGGTATTTAGAACCAGAGACCATAAGAGACGTATAATAAAATCCACAGATACAAAGGACGTGATAAATCAGTGTTTAAAATGCTTTGGGGTTTTGGTGGTTTGGGTTGTTTTTTTTGTTTTGTTGGTGGTGTTTGGTTTTTATACATAAAATTATATGTTCCTTTATTTAAAAAGAAGTGTTCTTGCATTGCCAGCATTACCGTACTGTGAAATAGCATTTTCCCCCGTTAAATACACTATTACCCACAAGCATATGCTTTGTGTTTCTAAGTAACATTAAGAAGGAAGTTGCCTTAAAGCCCATTCAAGTAATGGGTCAATATTCCCAGATCTGACATACAAAAGGACTTCTAAAACCAAGCTTGCCTTTTTTTTTTGTTGTTTATTTTCTATCTATTTTTTTGCTCTTGTTCACCCTCCTTTGAAGTTAGTCTTCAAAGCTTCAATATCAACTGGAATGCAGCATTAAGGATTTTACGACACTATGCTACTTAAACTTTTATTGTTTTGTTGCGAAATCATAATAAGAAGGATTAAGTTCTTCTAGTTGGCTTTTTTGTTTCTCTTTTCCTTTTTCTCTTTTTCTGCAATTTACTCTTTTTTTTTTTAATTCCAACATGCCATAAATCTGTATCATGCCCCTCTTAGTCTTCCCACATAGACAAAATAATGCAGTTTACACTTAAACTTGCTCAAGAAAAATTAACATTCTTTATCATTTTCTAGCAGAGACAGTTAATACTCTCAGGCTACATTAATAGAATCTTTCTGCCATTGTAGAAAGTTTGATAGCACTCTTATTTCAATGTCTGAATTTTTCTCCTTTTTTTGACAAAGACAAATGATTGCCATCAATCAAGATCCAATCGGGTATACACAGAGTCAAGCAAATGCATCACTCTTTACTGGTTTTCCTGCTATTTGTGCAGGCTTTGCTCCACATTATTTTATAGAATGATCAAAAAAGCAGCCATAAGATAGATCATTCACACCCACTGTAAAATTAACTTTCATGAATAATGAGAGTTTTAAACCTCAGATAATGTATATGTTATACAGAAGATATTGCTGGAGTTCATTTCTGGCTAGAGATTATGTAAATGATACTATATGACCTTTATCATTACAAACAGGACATGCAAAACACATATTATTTCATACATCATTCTAACGCAAGTCAGTATCTAAAGGAGAATCATCCATTTATAATGTTCATGGTGAAGTGCTAAGGTTGCAAGAAAATGACATGAAGTACTTGTGATATTTTTGACTACTCCTCCCCCTTAACCTGTTACTTATGTGCTCTAAATGTATTAGAAGTAACAAAAATAAAGTTTATTCCCCGTTTTTTTACAAGAAAATTAGTATTTTCTTTCTTGATAGAACAATCATTTATCTTATGACTAAAGTATTCTGATAATAACCATTAATGTCAAAGCCAATGATGTTGAATTAATAATACATACAGCTATATTTATATCATGAATAAGCAGTTCAATTTTTTATTTTAGATAACATTTTAAATCACTTTCCTCATATTACTTACTTATTACTGAACAATAAGCTGAGCAAAGTTAAATTGCTTAAAGATCTCCCAAAGACAAAAGGTACCATTCACCATGAAGGCTAGACAGTAGATACACATATGGAATCAATGATGAACTCTAGGACAGATCTAGGCAACGAAGCAATGCGTGGACTGCATTATTCCAGACTTATCTGTACCACTGAGAAACAAAAAGAGTTATCAAATGTGTTTTAAATTTTGAGACACTCATGGTTCTTAAGTATTTAAGGGCTTGTATCAAAATACCTGAATAAATATATTAATGCAAAATTATATATAAACATTAAAAGAGAGACACACACAAACACACATTGAAATGTCATACAGCCATCAAAGAAATGGCAGTTCCAAAACATCAAAACCATCTGGTATGATCAAGCAATAAAGTGAAAAATTTGGTTAAACTGACTGTATATTATTCTTATGTCAAGAAGTATACAGTGCCACACAGTTTACCTGTTCTTAGTTCTCAACATCTTTCTTACTTTCAAACCTTCTGTCTACCACTTCTTTCATCCAGTCCTAATACAGTCTTATTTTTCTGATAGGTTCAGTAGCTTCTACTGATATATTGGATCACGTCACAGCTTTAGATAATGATCATACACCATGCTTTACATACTCACGAGAGAGAATTTAGTTACATCTCCAAGTTACTTCACACTCTGGCACCGATTCTCCAGTACAAGTATACTTGCAACACTTGTCTTTAAATCTACACAGTCTTCCACTGCAATGGACTAGTGCCCTTGCTAGTCGGGTGGATGATCCCTTTTTATTGAAGACATCTGAAGACACATAAGGGAGAAGATGGCTGGAAAAGATGACTGCAGTCTTCAGAGAAGAGCAACAGAGATGGTACAGAACCCAAATGACACTGGACATCTGTCTTTTCACAGACAGTCATTGATACTTTACCAAGTATGAAACCCTGGACTCCAAACTGAAGAACTGCTGGGTATCGAGATCAATACTGCTCAATAAAGGCTTTACTCCTTAAAAACAATGTACTGTGGCCAGATAATTTGAAAACCTGGCAGAGGCCACTTACAACTTTAATCTCTTCTGTGCCTCAGTTTGCCATCTGTAAAATGGGAATAATTATGAGTCACTGTAAAAAAACTCGTATGAAGATTTGTGAACTCAGAAGCTGTAACAGAAAAACTCTAGTAAAGCCCACAGGATTCCATATTCAGTAGAGAATATAATCTACTTCACAGTGTTAGAAACAAAAAAGCACTTTACTTTGAAGAAAAAAATTTTACCTCAGCAAGAGCTGGAATCCGAACCCAACCAACATTTGAATAGCTGCTTAGCAGAGCAACAGTATGAAACTCTTCAGTTAAAAACAGCTTCATAAGACATGCAGGTCCAAAATATGGTTGAGTAAGTAACGTCAGTTCTGAACCTCACTAAACATTTGAGCTCTCGACTTTGTAACTTCAACAATTCTGTTAGGGAATTGCGGCGGAGAGTAGATGTGTCTGCCTACCTGTCCTCCACCCACTGGAGAGACAAAAAAGAAACAAGGCCAGAACATAGAAAAGGTAGAAAGTAACAGAAATTAGCTATCACCAGAAAATAACAGTAGTCTAGATATTGTTGAAATAATTGCCAAAAAAAACAGTTTTATGAATGAAGATAAGCTTCTGATTAGATGGATTTTATCATATAACATTTCCTGACTAAGGGAGCAGTTGCCTGCAGCCATCCTGATCTTTGTTTGCTGTCATGTTTTAAAACAAATTTGTACAGCAATTTTCTTTAGAAGGGTCAAGCCAGGGCAGACATCTCTGTGTGATACTCAGAACTTTAGAACTGCAGCTGAACTGCTGTGGCCCTTCTCCCATACACTTTAAGAGACCCTTATCAAGCCCACCTGAGAATCACCAAGAAATTCCATTCTAACAGACTTCCCAGTAGTATCACCAACATGTATATGTAGTCAGGATGTAGATCAGCAAAAACAGTATGAAAAAACATTCGTATGTCAGATTACTCTGTAGCCTTACCTGACAGAAACTTGCAGCTGCACGTACACACTTTATACCTGCATTACTAGAACAATTTCAGTATTAAGTATTATAACCCCAAATGTAGATAGTTATCCTTTCTCCCCTTCCCTCAGTGTCAGTTCTGGAATGGATATAGGGATCCTTCACTTCACCTTTAACTGAAGCCACTGTTTTCATCAGGTGTAGCTCCCAGTTTCCAGAACCCTGTTATTTTCACCCCTATTTCATGTCCCCCATTCTCTTCCTGGTCAAGCACCCTTATGGCCAACTTTATATCCTTTCCAACCAAGAAGGGACTGCCTTTACATACATTCTCTTTCTGCTTTTCTTGCCATTTCTTTCCAGAATGTAAAACTACACTGTGGAGTTGAGTAGTAGAGGCAACTGTAGTGTGGAAATAATGGTAATTTATGTTGTCCTTGACTAGTTTTCTGTTTGCATTTTAGTAGGTCATTTGAAGCCAACATATGTGCTAATCAGACACCCGGAGTTCCACATACCACTCATTTTCCTCTCTCCAGTTTCCTAATTACCCTGAAATATTAGTATTCTAATCAGTCATGGCTATCATACTTCCCCATAAAGCAACTTCATCAGACATTTTGCCAGAGCTGAAGTTAAATCAGTGGCAACATCACTTACCTTGACCAACAGCACTCAAAGAACAAGCCCAATGGAAGAACTCTTCACATGAAACAGAAAAGCCTCTTCAATGCAAGACATAAGCTAATCAGCAGGGTCGAATTACAGACCCAATAGTGAAGACTGCATCATGTATTGTAAATATATTTTAACCTCTGTGAAAAAAACAACCTTATTTTTTGCCTTTCTTCTCCCATCTATGTTCAGAATGCATAATAGTCAGCATGTCTCCAAAATTTATACCTGCCTAGAGCATTGATATAAATTGGGTATTTTTCCTCCATTTCTCATATGGAGTTCCCAGCAACTGTCCTGTTTGCATTAGCTAGAGTAAATGGAAATATCCCCTCAAAGAGGCAGATATTAAACATTTTCTAATACATGCACCAAAAAAAAACAAACCAATATAAAAAATGGAATGCAAATACAAAGGGAAAAGAGATAAGGAAAATCAGTTTTACTTCTGAGCTATGGGTAGTTTTTCTTCACAATTTCTTCATATTCTCCTTTTCAGTGACATCCAAAATCTTTAGTAGCCTCTCTTTCAGATGATTTTCTAATATATTAAATGCCTCATAATTATATTTAATACTATTGTGCCATTTGGTAATTTACTTAGTAGAATTTGTGAAGAATTTGCTTTGCCTATATTATAAACTCAAATTCAGTACAATAAAAGATAAAGATAACTGGGTTTGTATTTTGTCTTTAAATTAATATTCCTCCTTTGGTTCAAGCACATAAAGGCATCAGATATTCCAATGTAAGATAAAAACATGTTAGACTTAAAAGCATAGTTATTCTGAAACAAAACTGGCCACACAGTATGAAACAAATTAATGATGTCATTTAATGACAGTATGCTTCAACCAACTTACTACTTTTTTTTCCCCCTTTTTGAAGCTGTCTTCTGTTTAAAGGAAGAAAAACTTGTGCTGTCAGCAGTTCTGCTCAAACAGAAAAACTGCAAAGCCTAGACTCCTACACAAAAACAACACACTCTGAATACAAAAATAATTTACATAATAGATTAAAACATATTTGTAGGATAAACTGAGGGCAAAAGTTACCTTGGTGAGGGAGAAAGGCATGAGAGTTCAATGTCTGGCTTGTTCTTTGACCTAAACAACTTTTAGATTGATGTCTAACAACACATGCTACCATACAGTAAAAATAAGAGTTGGTAGTTCTCAATACTTGCTTGCTTCCTTGTTTATATATTTCAGAGTTTTGACCAAACAGAAGATATGCAATGACTTAATCCCTAAAACACTTCTGAAATGGTACTATGTGTATATATCATGTAATTGAATCAATAAATTTTCATGGCCCAGTGTTTACCTTTTGCTGCAGAATGAACTGTAGTACAAGAACTAGTTACAACCATTATACTGCTAATGTGGCAAATACTATGGAGTCAGTTTGAGTAAACTCTACAAGGTTACAAGGTCAAAATAAAAGACTGCATAATTTATCAGATCAGGCAAATCATTTTGAAAGTACAGAGTTAAGTGCGGCATTAGCCTGAGATTACCGTCTTTCATGAAGAAAGGTTAGAATCAATGTTTATTCAGTCATACTATAGATGGCATGTCCTGTATAAACTTCATTCATTTAAAGAAACCCTTCCTGACACTGTCAGTATTTAAAACAGTAGAACATAAGTAATGCATGCCATTCTTTTAGGATTACTATCCCAAACCATCTAACACTGTTGATCTTTCAAAATACCAAGTCCTAGATTATCAAAAAATATCTCAAGTAACACTATTGCTTGCAGCAATGAGAATATTTTTTCCTTCCACAAAGTCTGCGGACAAATTTAGTCAGAAAAATAACACAATTATAATCTTGTCTATGTAGTATCAACTAGGAAACTAGCATGAAAGGCCATCTAAACCCCATGATATGTCTGATTTTTTTCCCCAAAAAATTTACTGAAAGTCTCAATTTCTGTCCACTTTTACTCTGGCCTCAGCATTATAACATTTAATGGCTTCCTACTGCTGTTCACCAGTTAAAAATTCAGCATAGTCTTAGCAAGCTGAGCTGTATGAGTGTTGGTGAATAAAAAACCCCAAAATAAAAATCAATTAAACCAGTGAGAATAATTCTTCTGGATGCACAGAACCTAAACTGTTTTAAACAGCTGTAAGCTTTTGTTGTTTTTTTTGTTGTTGTTGTTTTTTTTAAATGACTGTTGGGGTAGTTGAAGATAATCAAGTGGAAGATCAGCTGTGCTGGAGCTAGTGTTCCATGCTGGAATTTATTAAAAAGCAAATCTATGGAGACTATTTAAACTTTGGCATGCTAAAAGGTGGAAATGGAAAGAAAAATGTGTTTGGCCATGAGAACTGGAAAATATTTAAATAAGCAAGCAGCAGTACTACAGGGAGACTGAAATGACAACTGAGAAGTATTAAGCTTCATCTGATCTACAATAAGGAGAACACTAATCGGCCTCTATTTCACAGTCAAAGCAGTTTGTATTCACTAAGAGGAAACTCAAGGGTAGATATACCATGTAAAGGTATTCCCCTAATGGAACAGGAGAAGCCCACACATCCCTCAGTTTCCTACTTTCGTGAATGCAGTAGTCATCTCCTGAAGAAACACCCTTTTGGGGAACACTACTGTAGACTGCTTTAGATGAAAAAAGGAGCCACTGTGGCAATGCATAGGAAAGGTACACCTCATGTTTTGGCTAGTACTCAAGCTTTTATACTGATTCACTATTCATGGTTTTGGCCAGTCCTTCACATGTGTAGGTAGTAAGAGTTATATGACAAAACTCAGTAGAATGTTAACAGCTTTTTTGTATATTTATATTCCTCAGCAGTAATTTGTCTTACTAATATAAAAGTGTATCTACAATTCATATACACTATATTGATGAACTGCAACATCCTTTAACACCATCAAGACTGCTACTAGTACACATTTTATTGCATGTACAAATAATAAATAAAAAAGTTTCCAAATGGAAAGACCTAGCAATCAGATGAAGCAGACAAAAATATCTGCTTCACCTGGATTAGCAGTAGGACTGAGCATGCATGGATTACAGTCAAATTTGTTTTAGCAGTCTGTGGAGAGGAAAGGATGAAAGGCTAGCCCTCAAATCTAAATCAATGTGTATCTCCCTGAAACTTCGCATTTTGTATAAACCATAATATAGCAGGTCCCAACCACTTAGAAATCATTGACCATCACTTCTTTTGGATACTGTATTTGCTGAATTGCAGTGTCACCATATAGGCAAACATGAATTCAAAACCAACAGTTTTATTTCTCCATGTTATCCACACCTGTTCCATCAACAAGAAAGTACCCAGAGTAAAACAATTCAGTTACAGTACATAGCCATATGCCTACTTTCAATAACAAAAGGACTGATTTTCAGAAGGCTGACCGCTACAGACTGAAGCACTGCACTGTGTTTACAATTACCTTTGAAGATACTTACTGTGAAAAGTCAGCTGGAAATGACACCAGCGAGCAAACTCTTGCATCACAAAGACACTGTAATCTCAAAAATATTGTACTTCCATTTTTTTCCCTAAAGTTCTCCTCCGCTAATTATACATGTGCAATACAAAGTTTTCAAGTGAAATAGGAGCTATCGGAAAGAAGAAATGATGGCTATTTGCACATAAGAATTTTACAAGATGTTATAAACAACTGCTACTTTTATAAAGGCTTACCAGGAAAATCAGGGAAGAAAGAAATCTTGTTTATTATACAGCAAGAGAGAAATTAATCATTTCAGACACACAGACACTCCATATAAGTTTATTTGGTGATTTTAACATATAGAACCATATTATCTGTATTGCCTCAGATACTGTCATTACAGTTTTCAACTTGTTGAGAAAATAATGACCAATTGTTCAAGAAAGCTGAACCAAAAAAATAGGAAAAAGACCACTAAAAATAGAAGATAAGAAGGAAAAAAAAAACGAATGACATAGTATCATGAAGTTGAAGAATGATCAGTCCCAGAAAGTTTCCCTGTACCTCTTCAAGTACTATAATACAAACTGTGGGAGGAAAAAGACATTCGGGGAATATGATGAAAATGTGGTGTTGGCAAACGATTCATAGTTACAGCAGACAGATGTACCAGAAGACTAAGAAATAACCAAGTTCAAAAGAAACCCAATGGGATTAAGGATATGGGTCAAAGAGGGAAAGAGGGATTAAAGAAGAAACATGCCAGAAAGAAAACGTTTACAGTGAGCAGCAACAGAAGCAAGGAAAGAGAACATGCCCCTGAGCAACACTGCTTAGCTGCCTGAAAAGAAAACCAGCTTCATTCGTCTGGGATTTCCTCTCATCTGATAAAAGTGACAGTAGCAGTGCAATCTGATTTTTGTATATAAAGGCACTCAAAAGATAACTATGCAAAGGAGAAACATCTGCTCAGCATGCAGCAGACCACCTCTACTCAGGCAGGGGAAAGGTATGATGGGCAAAGGACAAGAACATCAGCAACAGCTGCAATCACTGCAGACTGGAGAGACTCAATTATCTCTCTTCTAATCACTGTCTCACCCGTGTTAATAGGCACAGTGTGACCGGCAAAGGCCTATAGGTAAAAGGTTATACACGGGCAACCTTTTTGAGGCTATTTTTCAATACTTTGGAAAAACATTTCAGAAGTCATGCTACAACCTACATATTATATGGAATACATAGATCTAGTGAAGAGAAATTAAGTGCAAATCCTGCTCTTCCACCAGACTGTTCACAAATAATAAAAAAAAAAAAACCTGGGGGAGAGGCAGGGAGAGAGAGAGAATATTTGAGATTTGCCAGAAATAAAAGCTTTCAGTTCAATTTGTGATGAGTTCAAAAGATTACTGACAAGTTTCAAACAATTTTAATAAAAAGCTTGAATTAACGATGGATGCAAGACATCCTTTGATTATTATTTTACAGTATATTAAAATCTGATTTATTTACTTTTATGTTATCTTTACATATTCCTCTCAAGTCCAATACAAAACACAGGAATAATTTTATTGAGCAATTAATCTCTAAGCATGTCTACTTTTCAGGCATTCATACTAGCAAGAACAACTGACTGAAGAAAAAAACAAGTTAATGCTTTTAAAATGTACATATAACACAGCTGCATGACCTGTGTATCCAAGTGGGCCTCAATTATTGTCTGATCTGTTTTAACCTCATTTGCAAGCTGCCTGGGATGCAAAATAGGTCTTTCTTTGTATTTTGCTCATTGTCACCCCAAGGGATTGTAACTGGAGTGCTAAATAAACAACTGAGAAGAATTCTCAACAAGTTGTTACTTAAAATTGGAAGAAAACAGATTAATCCTTATTTTGCTTTAATTTTAAAAATTCCAGAAACTTTTGGAATGAAACCACTTTAAAAATGAACATTTTTCCAAAAAATAAAATTATTTTTAAAAAATACCCTGTTCAAAACACTGAATTCAATCAAGGTATCTTGGTACTTCCATGACATATTATTTGGGAATAAAAATTAAAACCTATTTTGAAAACTAAAGAAATATTCCACTCTGAAAGTACAGAAACTGTATGTTTAATTAACAAATATTATAGATTTGTAATATTTTTGCTGCAGCCATTCCTTTTTTTTTTCAGTGAATCGTCTCAATTATTTATGATTTGGTTTCTAGACAGTCCACAGTAAAAAGTACAAAGCTGAATAGTACCCATTACAATCTCACTTCTTTCTAGCATAGAATTCACTCTCTTATACAATCCTCTGAATATTTTACTTACCCGAGTTATCTTTTATGGTCACTTTCTCAAATATACTACAATATCTTGTAAAAGGTATACACTTTCAGTATGAATAATTTATTATATTTTCTCCTTATATGATCAATTTTCTACAGTCTCTTTAAACATTTTATAGAAAACCTCAAGGGGTGGCTTATGCCCCACCTACTCTTAATGAATTCAGGTGCTAATATAACTGCCAACCTTGTAATGGTCTATTACTTTTTTCTTCAGGAACGTTAAAACCATTACATATCTCTCTGTTTCCCTTACACCAAACCAGCAGCTGCCTTAACTATTTCAATTTTACATGTCTACTCTTTGCTTCATAAATATGCACAACTTCTACCAATACATCTTTATCCAAAACACCTTAATAAATCAAGTGGTGACAATATTACAGACTCTTTCTGCTACTTAAACCATTTCAGACATGGAGGACAAAGAAGTATTTCTATTGTGTACCACAAACATGAAAGAGGGTGTAGACAGCCTAGCTCCCCAGCACTATATTCACAAATACGTCAGGAATAGAATTTTCCTGGGCACATACTAATTTGCTAAATATTTTTCCCAACATTTGGAGCAATTACAATAGAAAGATGTTCATTACCATAGAGGAATGCAAATTTACAATCAATGTTACTATTATTGCAACAACTGAGTTTTCTCTAGCCTGTTAGAAGTCAGAAGGAAAATACTGCACATCCAGTATCAGTAAATTTGATTAATCGAAGGTATAATCCTTTCAAAATCATTAGAATGAAAGACAACCTGAATTTAAAAAAAAAAAAAAGTTTCTATTATTACTGTGACTAAATAGGATTATTCAACCCTCTTGAGAAAAAGTTATGTATTAAGTGAGGGTCTAAATACTAAGAAAATTTGTGGGAAGACAAATGTAGATGGTTTCCTAATTACCTACAGCCTATTAACATGCAATCCTGATTACTAGCAATTAAAATCTCCTTAAATTTTATGACAAAAGTTCATTGAAACGTTGAAAATTATACGCTAATTATTGCACTGTAATGCACATGCATAGTGTGTATTCTCACTACAGACACAATAAATAACAGAATACCGTATACAGTGTAACTTGAAATTCAACTTAAAAATGCAACATGCTGATTTCATATTGGAAAAAAACTCATAACACTCATTAAGCAATATTAAAGAGTCCTATAAGAAATAGCAGTTGTCAGTGTTATCCTATTGCAAGGTTATCAGAACAAACAAAGCAGTATAACAAAGTCTAAATAAAGAAATTAGTACTTTTATTGTAAATAATTTTGCAAGTGTCTGAGCTGAAAAATAAATAAAAAAATAAATAAATCTGTGTTTACCCAGTTAAACATCTTTTGGGGAGCATTTTGGAATAATATGCCTTTTCTCCTTAAAGAAAATATGTTTTCAGTTTCTCCACAGGAATCAAAGATGATTTGACATTTACAAAGTGACATTTTAAATGAGTATGAATGTAACTCTTTTACTCTACACCTTGAGGAAATACTGAGAAACTGATTAATCCAGAGAAGTGGAAACCAGAGTAAAATCCTAGAATAAGATCACTGATAAGTGAGGACTTGCTTCAACATCACTTAACTGCCTCATCTTATCCCTCTGTGCAGATTTTCATACCATGAAATGTTACAAAGATCGAGTATTTGTTGCAGTGCTTGTCCTCAATATCATGTTTACTAAGTGCAAGATTTTACCAAGGATTCAAATAAATAGTTCCCAAGTACACATATAGTCTGCCTCAGTAAAGTATAAGACAAGACACATGAGGGAGCTGCATTCAGAAACCTGGAGAACAAGTCAGCTGCTCAGGGGCAACATACTCTGTGTAAATATTACATGCATCCAAGGACAGAGAAAGAAGAAATACAAAACCAGCATAAGAGTACAGAAAGATGTAAAAATGACAGCAATTGACAGGAAATAAATACACTAACTGTGGAATAAACAGAAGAGATTCACCAAAGGTGGCTGTGATCACATGCAAACTGTTCTAGGTAACATTTGACATGTCATTTTGTGCCTTTTAAACAAAGTACGTGTGCTAGAAAAAAATCACTAGAAGCTTCTCTGAATACCATCATTCCTCATTCAGCATCACTTAACTCTCCTCCACTTAAAAGAAACATCCTAATTTTTTCTTAAAAAAATATAAGATATTATTACCCTAATCATGATTAATAGGAAGAACTATCTGTTAGAGTCTGCCTGAATGGGACCTGAATAGGACAAGTGCAAGGTCCTACACCTGGGTTGGAGCAATCCCAGGCACAGCTACAGGTTGGGCAGAGGAGAGATTCAGAGCAGCCCTGCAGAGAAGGACTTGGAGGTATTGGTCAGTGAGAAAATGAACATGAGCTGGCTTCAGTGTGCGCTCACAGCCCGGAAAGCCAACCTCATCCTGGGCTGCATCAAAAGGAGCGTGACCAGCAGGTTGAAGGAGGTGATCCTGCCCCTCTCCTCTGCTCTCGTGAGACCTCACCTGGAGTATTGTGTGCAGTTCTGGTGTCCTCAACATAAAAAGGACATGGAACTGTTGGAACGAGTCCAGAGGAGGCCCACAAGGATGATCAGGGGACTGGAGCACCTCCTGTATGAAGACAGGCTGAGGAAGTTGGGGCTGTTCAGCCTGGAAAAGAGAAGGCTGCATGGAGACCTCACAGCAGCCTTCCAGGATCTGAAGGGGGGCTATAGGGATACTGGGGAGAGACTCTTCTTTAGGGACTGTAGTGACAGGACAACGGGTAACGGGTTAAAACTTAAACAGGGGAAGTTTAGATGGGGTATAAGGAGGAAGTTCTTTACTGTAAGGGTGGTGAGGCACTGGAATGGGTTCCCCAGGGAAGCTGTGAATGCTCCATCCCTGGCAGCGTTCAAGGCCAGGTTGGACAGAGCCTTGGGTGACATGGTTTAGTGTGAGGTGTCCCTGCCCATGGCAGGGGGGTTAGAACTAGATGATCTTAAGGTCCTTTCCAACCCTGACTATTCTATGATTATGATTCTATTCTTTCTCCCATTTCTGCTCTATATGTCACACCAACTCTCTCTGGTCTTATAGTACTGGCTACTCTATTAGTACTACAAGTAGTATGATAGAATGATATTTTGGAACCAACCCTGTGGATGAAAAAAAGTTCTTCCATAAGCATTTAGCTAAAAACTTCAGTGTGAGATATTGAGTTGGAGATTCAGAAGAGAACAAACACTAGTCTAGTAACACCTCTTTGTTCTTTTATGATAATCCATTTGCCTTTTAACACTTCAGACCATTTTTATATGCTGAACAGACTAAGCATTAGGGGTGCTGAATAAAGCAAGAAGTCACACCTGTCATTATTAGCACATTTGCATGCATGTAGCCTACATAACATACTCTTAAAATTACTACTGATATTCCTTCAGAGAAGTTTCTTAGATAACCTGCAGCACACAAAGACTGTACCTTCTAGGGGACACACAACAGAATAGAAGGCATTAGAGACAGGGAGAGAAAAAGAAGGGTCTGAAATAAATTGCTACTTATCTGCACATACGTACACGCACACTGCTTGTGAATTCTAATTTGGGGAATGTGAGGTGGGATCTTTAGTTTTAGGTTTGGTTTCAGATGGCTTAATATTCTACATACAAAATACAGTAAATTACCCTAAATCCCAGAATAGAGCTTTGCAGATGGCATATCACAAAGGGCTGCATCAGTAACTTAACAGAAGGAGGAAAATCCATTTCCAAAATGCATTTTTTATTTTTTAACAAGACTCCAAACTACAGGACAAGCTCAGGTATTTGAAATCCATTTGTAAGTACCCTTAAAAAAAAAACAGCTAATATGTTTGAGTTTGAGATGTAACTCATACATTTGAGATTAGAATGAGGTTGTAGGTCACAAAGCTGTCTCAGCACAGGGTTCAAATATAAACATACATAAACTGGCTTACATGTCAGACTAGAAAGATTTACTACCTTGACATGTTCTGAAAAATATATAGGGATACGGAAAGCAATAAATATAAACCAAAAAGTGGCAATCATATAAAGTCCTGAGAATTTAATATTAATAGAAGAATCTAAAATGTACACATTTTTCCCGTTGATATAAAACCCAGATTCCATTTTGCTGAAACTTGTTAAGTTATACCAGAAAAATAAAGTTACAGAACACATAAGTCTCTAGATTCTCTACTATCTGCAAACAATTATTTTGGTTATATGATGTTACTTAAGAAAATACGGTAACAACCATAAGAACTGGGGTAATACAGGTTCAGAGCCAGTGAAAATAAATGCATGTGGCGTTCAGCCTACCCTTTGACTTCCACGTAGCTTTAAGGCTGGGCCCAACGGAGAAATCATTCAATCTGGGATAACAAACTAACATAGTCAAAATCAGAGTTCCTTTTACTTTATGATCTTCTTAAGAATACATGTCCTTCCCAAACAGAAATAGATACTACTAATGCCAGGCTACTGATCTTCCTCTCAAAAACAGTTCTAAGGAAATATAATGAAAATGGTTACAGAAGTTCTCCCCAGCAGGTAAATACACAATCACGGGCTTCAAATTTAACCTAAAACTTCATCCAAGTTGAAACAATGTACTTTTCTTTATACACCAGCTATATTCAGAAAGAAGTATCTAATACTTTCACTCACTGTCATCAGGAAAAAGTAGCAATGCTTCTCAGAGCTTTTGCACTTCATAAATTAAGAGTGAGGTGGGGGAGGGTAGGCAAGACAGTACGCTCGCGCAAGTGAAAGCATCTACTGTTAACAGATAAAATAAAAGAAAGCTAAAACATTCACAAATAAAAAATAGTGTTTACCAGCCACATGAAAAACAATGAATTGGCTTTGTGTGTTTTGTTCTCTAGGACACCAGCAAAAAAGATAAAAAGTATACTAGGTGTTCATAAAAGGTAGAACAGTTTTTTAAAGTTCGCTTTATAGTTATTTTTCAAGCCCTTAGTTTTAGACTCTAATGTTTTATGTGCCGTTATTTTGCTTTTACTGCAAAAGGAAGAGCTGGCTTCCAAAGATAAAGGAGATTTTTGGTAAATGGTGAAGGTACAGAAATAAATGACCCACTTGGCTAGTGTGTAATTACACTGGCTGAGATTGTAACAATCTATCACATGAAGGAGGATGACACCACGCTAAGGGGTTAGTCAAAGGAGATAGCCTTTGACTAACTACTGGACACAGGCGATCGATACTCCACAGATTTTGTTCTCTCAAAAAAACAATTGAGTTCTAAAAAAAAAGTTTGAAAATAGATTCCTCCTTTCCTCCCAGATACTGATCAGACTCATCTTGACCTTATTCTGGAAAAGCAATGCTTTCTTAAACAGGTATATGGAACAAATAAATCCTTCAGTGTCCTGAAAAGCATTTTTACATGCAGGAGTTTTGCTCTGAGCTCAATTTCAGCTTTTTTTTGTTTGGATGAGCTACTCTAATCAACAAATTAGAAAGCACATATTCACTGGGAATGAGCCTGCCATTACACGCTTTGCATCTCTCATTAACAGCATAAAGAAATCCAATATGAACAGGAAGGCAGAAAGCTTAGATTGTGAGGATGTAAGTAATCACGTAGTTTGCACTGAGCTAACAGCCATTACTTACATCCTGCTGTGATGAATACATTGCATGTTACAGATGCACAAAATACTCTTTTGCGGTATTGAACTTTAAAAAAAATACAAAGATAGATTGCTTTTAGCTGGAAGAACAGTGACTTTCAAGGAAAATATTATTACCACAGGGAATGTACTCTCATCAACTCTGCATATGATATCAAACTAGGGGGGGACCAGGTGATAACACCCAAGGGCAGCCCTGCTGTTCAGAGTCCTAGGCAGGATGGAGGAATGGGCTGATGGGAACCTTATGATGTTCTAGTACAAATCCAAAGCCCTACACCTAGGAAGTAATAAGCCCTTGCAAGAGTACAGTCTGGGAATGACTGACTAAAGAGCAGCTCTGTTGAATGGGCCCTGGGGGATCCTGCGGATTCCAACAGCATCCTGGGCTGCATTGAGTGGAGCACAACCAGGAGATTGAGGGAAATTATCCCCATTTAGTCAGCACTCATTAGACTGCATCTAGAGAGTCTGCACCTTTCAAACAGGAAAAACAGATAAACTGAACTGATTCCCCAAGCTGACTGGGGGCTGGAGCACTTGCCATGTGAGGAGAGGCTGAGGAAACCCGGCTTGCTTGCTCAGAGGAGAAAAGGTTTCAGGAGGCCCTGAATAACAGCACCTGCCAATAACATCAAGATGGAGGTAGGTTCTTTAGAGTAGCATATGGTGGCAAGATGAGAAACAACAGACGTGAATTGAAACACAAATTCCAGCAGTATTGGATTTGGGTTTATTTTTCATTAGCTATCATGACAATCAAGCAGTGGAATGGGCCACCCAGAAAGGCTGTGCTGGCTCCATCCACCCAACAGGTTTTGAAGGCCCAACCGGATAAAGCCGTTAACAAACTGAACTGATCCCATGGCTGATTCTAGTTCAGCTAGGCACCTAAGTGAGCTCCTAAGTTCTCTGATACAAATTATTCTATCATTCAATTAGGAATGTTATTAATAATAGAAAAGATTTTTTTTGAGAGGAAAAAAAAAAACCAAACCACAAAGTTTTTGAAGCAAGTTGAGTCAGACCAAATAGGACTGTAAGACCTCCAGCTACAAAGGAAGCTACAGTTTGGGGATTTTTGAATTATGAGAATGTTTGCCTGACTTCTGTTTTCCCCAATCACAACAAATTTTATCAGAGTATGAGTAGCATTCAGCAACCTTCTACCTCAAAAATACTTGGTTATACATGTATATATAGGATAAGAAAGTATTTCGTATTATATAACCCCAAATTGCATCTTGAAGAAACGGTAGGCTAAGCCATGTACCAAGTAAGTCAGTAACAGGTTTTGCATTTAATGTTGGCAACAACTTCATTACTAAAGACAGCACATGGATCTACGCAACACTTGTTTTAATTCAACATCAGCCTAGAAACATAAATTAGCAATATAAAAAGATATTTCAACTACCAGCCTCCTAACCTCATTAATACTGTTCATTATCTACATTCACATTTTACCCATCTTACCATTTTCTGAAAAAGAAACAGTTGTAAAATTTATTTCTTTAATATGAAAAATAAATCCATAGTATGGATAAGCCAGCATGTCACTGCCCATTCATAAGATTCTAATAATAAAATACCAAAAATCAGACTTATGTTATATATATAAGAGATTTATGTTACAAGAGACAAAGTATCCTATTAACTAATATTTATTTATATTACTGAAAAAGACAATGAAAGACCATAAAAAAAAACCCAACACTTTAATGTGACAGTACAATAGTAAAGAATGCACGGGTTTCAGTTATATGCTGTACCTTTTATCTGGAGACTACAATTTGGGATTTAGAGGAATAGCAGTCAGAGTCAACATTTTCAGGCTACCAAAGGGATGTATGAGGGAAAACCAGAAAAACTAAAGAAATAAAAGCTTTGGAGGTACAATCTGTGGAGTTTTCGTTTTTTTTTGGCAAGATATGCTGCAGGAATTAGAAAAATACTGAACACTTAAAAAGAGACCTGCTACCTTTGGAATAAAAATCCCCAGCCAACCAAACCAAACAAAACACTCTTGAGGGCAGACCTTCCCTCCACCTATGCTGATGGTTCTGTCAGCACCTGAAGCTACTGGTGACGGGGACCCAAAAAAAACTCACTAGGGAAAACACAATGAAGAAGCTGATGTAAACAAAACAGCACTGAACATATCTATCACATAGAAGATGTGCTGTTGTTTCATTAGGAGGGGTTAAACTAGGACATCAGTCACAAATGTCTATGTACTACCAAAGAAGGATGCTGACTGCTTTGTTTTGCCTTGGATTTCACAGTAAAATAGCGAGCTAGCTACTGTGATTTTTCTACTATAAAGTAACATCTTTTCAATAGTGCAGATGCAGCCATAGAAAAGTACACCACCAGTAAGAGAAACTGATGTTTTTCCCTAATTTGCTAGTTACAAGCACGTTCCCCTTCTTCCCTCGTTTCTGTTCACGTAACTCCACAGGAAGTTACAGACAAATGTACCTTCTTGCTTCACATATGTGCAGGTAGGTAGAAAAAAAACAAAACTGGCTTCAATGTACAAAACGTGCTGTCTGTACATGATGCAGAATCTCCATCTCTCTGGTGCCTGTCAGTAATCCTGAACAGAAGCCTCTAAAGAGCTATCCAGGTTTAGCAAGAAGGAAAGGACACACTCTCCACCTGAACCAAAAATACATTTGTCTGCGAACAGATGCGGTTTTACTTTTAAACGTAATTGTCATAATAGGTGGATTAAAGACTTTAACTGTAACAGAAAACATATAAATTAAATATACTTAAAATAAATGTAAACAATTAAGTAGACAAACACCAGGAAGACAACCTCAAATGAAACCATGTTCATATAGTAGGAAGTGCATGTTAGCATGAAACCATTCATATGTCTATAACATAGTAAAAAAAAGGCAGACAGCACCAAACACACTGCTAAGAACCAGTAAAGAAAGTATGTTCACCCAAAAAGAATACTCTAAAAATCACTTCTTCCAGTTAAACTGAGAATATATATTACTTTTCTATACAGCCAGATAACACACACTGCTATATAGCTAAGGATATTAAAACTAACTCAGCTACCTTTCTTTTCTCCTTAAATTTCTCCAATGCTCCGTTAAAAAGATGCTGTCTAAATTTACTCTTTAGCTAGGATAAATCAGAATTTTATTAACTGATCTTGACTACCTATACAATAAACCCCAAAAATCTTCAGACAGCAAAAACTTCTAGTCCTGAACTTGGACCAAAATATCTCACCTGCACTGACGGAACTTAAACACCTCCCATCACCCCCAACTGCCTCAACTTCTTGGGAAAAAGCGAAGCTAAAATACTATCAAATAAAAATTACCTGTTTCCACTCCATCTTTTGAACTTTGTTAGAGTATCAAGACAAAAGATATGGGAACAGTGAAGATTCTGGCCTGTGTTTTAGAACTAGAGTATTTCTTTCCATAGAATAAATTAGTTGATACAGATACACTATGCTCTAACACCATAATCCTAATTTAAATGATAAAACATTTTAGTATTCACATGGCAAAAATCAAGATGAGTTTACAATTCAGCTACAACTGGAGACTAACAATTCTAAAGCAAGTGTGCGTTTAATGTTTTCGTGTTTCCTTACCTTTTACTTACACTCTTCCTTTTTATAATTCACTGTGCTGACAAACCTTTTATTCTTTTATCCTGATTAAGGATTTTAGGATATTATAAACTGTCTTAATCAGTACTAAGAGTAAAAATAAGCAGCAGATAACCCACTATGTTTATTTCTGAACATGAGCTGGACCTCCTGGAAGGATCAGGCATCAGAAAAATATTTTTGAAGTTTATCCTCTTTTCAGTAAAGTAAGTATAAATAGTAGAATTCTGTACTACTTAATTAGAAAACAAGGAAAGGCAAGAAATTTCACATCAGTTGCAATAATAAAAACTGAAAACTATTTTTGCAGAACCCTACCTGCCACTGGTTTGTAATTCTGTGGTCAGAAGCAGGAAGTATAGGAAACTGCATTATTACAATATGCATTTAATTCAGCAATTAAAAAAAAACCCACACTTTTAAATATATATAAAATAATCAGAGAACATTAACATCTCTCATGCCATGAAAAAAAAATATGCTGGTTGGTTTTGTTGGGTTTTTTTTAATTTGTGTTTTGGGATGTATGAGGTTGAAGCAGGAAATTACCAGGCCTAGGGATAGGAAAGCAAAAATGAAAGTGGGTTAAAGAATTAAAATATCAGATTCCTTTAATTTTTCCACTTAAGTAACTACACAGATTTTTCTACCATTTCATGAGGACATTATCTGGGCCAGATTACAGCCACCATAAAGATATTTTGAATTTACTATACAATTGATGGGGGAAAAAAAGTATATATCTATATCTTGTGTGTTTTTATCAGAACTACAAAAACTTCAACTTTAGAAACTTTAGAAAGGTCATACAGCCAAGTAGCACCTCAGCATACAGAAAACTTTACCAACTCTACTATACATTCAGCTGTTCATATACATGTCACACTACTGTTATTCTTGTTAATCTCAACAACGTTTAGCCTTTGAAAAGTAAATGTTATCATAAAATGACTTTGTAATTGATTCCTCTCACTTCTGTTTTGCACAGCACTTCCATTTTCTTTCAGATTCATCACTTTAGACCCTCTTTTCAGTAGTGGATGTGCCTACATCAGGCTTTGACAGTCAAGAAAGCATTGACAATATGGAATTTTTTGAAATTTAGATTCAGAAATATTTTTTTCATTACTGTAATCTGTCATTCTTCCCCAGGATTGCTTATTTTACAGTTTATTTCTACATAATTCTTTAACTACTTAAAGTGGAAGTAAAAAATAACACAGGATATTATTTCTAAGTAATCATTCTAAACCATTAAACAGCAACATAAGCTCTAGAAAAACTAGACACCTACTTTTGGCAGTTTACTACATTCTCTGAAAACCTTATCCTCACTAGGCTGTCAAGATACTACCTCTTTGAGACTTAGCACTGCCCCCACCTTCACCTTTTTCTTAAATTTATCATACTGAAAAGATGTACCAGTAAACTGGTATGTAACATAAGCCCTAGCATGAATACAGATGTATCAACAAACTGATTTTGGTTACCGACCCGTCCAGTCTGCATGTTTTGCATACTTCTGATGATCTAAGTCAAGAATATTAAAAGATACAATTTCTAACCAACACTGGCAACAGCCCAAGCTGCTGACGCGATTACACTGGCAAAACTCACCTTTTGCAGAGTTGTTCCAATTTGTTTAGCTGCCTGAAGTTAAAGCAACTAAGTTCCTAATTTCAACTGTATACTACAGATAGTTTCATACAACAAAATGATCCTAACAAATCTATCAAGCACATGTAGGCATGGCATTTCAGAAGGGTCAGAACAATACAACCTGACTTTCCCATCTTACAATACATAAAGGTCCCATCAAACTTTGTTTACTCTTCCTGATAAACCCTATTGAATAAGGAATTTTGTGTTACTAATAAATAGAAAAGACACTTTAATAGATTTATTTACAAAAATAATAAAGGATAATATGATTTTTCTTTTTTAAGCCATTAAAAAGTAATTTAACTATAACCACAATGTCTTTCACAGCACGTTTCATCCCTGCCATCTACACTTTAATCGTTTAGCGTGTAAACTGTTTTCAAAGACTTTGAA